>NC_064621.1:361929378-362196878 GCF_023898315.1 Schistocerca nitens
TTCGAATCTGCGAGCGTAGCAGCAGCGCGGTTCCAGACTGAAGCGCCTAGAACCTCTCGGTCACTACGGCCTTTGCACCATTAGCTCATGGGAGGCACGCACTTCATTGAGCATTTTTGACCTCGCTACGTGGGAGATGGATCATATCATTGAATTCAACACTACGCTGCTAGATGACATAACTCAGAATATGCCACTTCAATTCCCAGTAGAATTTTGCATAATACGTGGATATACAGTTCATTATTCTAATTTACGTGAGATTTTATTCCTTATTAAAGAGTCTGTAATATTCAGGCTGGAAGTTGGAATTTCATAATCAGATCTTTATTACTTGCAATAGATAGGCACAAAAATTTTCAGTAGAGAATTATCGTTTTCCATCGGTTGAACCAAAAGTACACTATCTGATCAAAAGTATTCGAACACTTGTTAGCGGACATTAATGCCGGTTATGTCTACCCATCGCCTTTGCAACGACCTGAGCTGAGCCGGGGACGCTTTCAGTGAGGTGTCTGACGGTCTGTGGAGGAATGGTAGCCCATTTTTCCTCAAGACCCATAACCAGAGAATTTAATAATGTTGGACGCTGGTGTCTGGAGCAAGGTCTGTGTTCTAAATCTTCCCATTGGGTTCAGGTTGGGGACTCTGGGCAGTCCAGTGCAGTTCAGAAATGTTGTCCACAAACCATTACTTGACAGGGTGCAGTGTCGTTCTGATACCATCATCATGTCCGAACTGTTCCTCTGATGTACACAATATACAATGCTGTAAAATAAATGCGTTCATATGCTTCCAGTCTAGCGTTTTCTTAATCGCAATAAAGGGGTCATATCCTAACCACAGAAAACATTTACAGGTCGTAATATCACCTACACTACACGTGGGGACAGGTAACGTTCTCCAAGAATTCGTCAAACCCAAACTCTTCAATCGAACCACAGGGTATAGTGTGGTTCATCGTTCCCCGTCTCTCGTTTACAGTTATCGCTGTCGAGTGGTGCATCTCTTTGCACCACCTCAAGCCTTACCTACAGAAATGTGTGCCTTATAAGGAGCTGCTCGATCATTGTACACCATTCTTTTTATTTCCCTACCCACAGTCATTGTGCGTGCTGGACTGTTTGTAGTACCGTACATTGGAACTCACGAGTGATTCCTTCCACTGATTTCATGCGGTTTCTTCCATCCAGCCTCCGCCATGTTCGACGGTCCCTGCCCATCAGTACTTGAAGTCTACCTGGTCTTGGTTCAGCTGTGGTTGTGTCTTCGCGTTTCCACTTCACAATCACATCAACAGTCGACTTGGGCACCTTTAGAAGGGTTGAAATGTCCCTGATGGATTTGTTACTCAGGTGCCATACGCTGAGTAGACCACATTCGCAGGCGGTGTGGTCTCCTCACCAATTCATTCTTACTGCTTTGCCACTGAGAACACAATACTCTCCGCCGCCATCTATATTGACAGTCTCCTCTCGTGGCATCTAATGGTCAGTTGCGCATTATGTGGGGCTGTGCGCATAATTTTGAGCAGATAGTGCGTATGTGAAACTGGAGATTTTGCTATTAACTGTGTGTACTAGCACTTACTGCAGGAAGACAACTCAACCTATAATTGTTGTCGTTAGTTTAGTGATGTAAAAGAATGAAATAATATTCGTTGAACGTCAGAAGTAGGGCGTAGCAGTGCCCAGATTTGCGTCAAGGTTTTGACGTGAGTGTTGTTTCAGGGGAATGCAGTAATTTTTTCTGTCTTTTGTGTACGATGACTACCGGAAGTCGTGTATGTGTGTTACGATGCGACGGTCGTGAGGTACAAATTTATTCTGCAGTTAGAAGGTGCACAGAGCCAAGTGAGACTGCACTGTCTTCTCAGTGTCAGACCGGAAACGAGCAGTAAGCCACCAGCGTCTTTATTTTCAAAGCCGTAGGACTGGAAAGCGCGAACAAGTGAGTTACGACTGTCAGCCAGTACAAAGAGAACGTCGCCGTCTGTTCAGCGTCTGCAGCCGTGCCCCAGGAATTGCGAAGGACCAGGAAGCGCCCAGTGCGTTGCGAATGGTAAGCTAGCGACAGAGTGAAGTCTGTTGTGGGTTGGGGAACGTGGCTGGGCCTCCAAGAACTCGTGCTGATATGGTGCAGGTGCGGAATCGTAGAGTCGACACAGACTTTTGGGACTGATATTACGCAGACGGTAGAGGACCTTGTGTTAAGTATTTTGAGATCATGCTGCAGTAAGAAAGTTATGTTTGAGGCGGTTGTCAGTCTTGAATAAGCAGTATATACGAGGCACGAATTTTTAAACTGGTTGTTTTTCATAAGAAAGAACTGCGTGCTACAGATATCTGAAAGGTGCTATCTCGTAGTGCAATACATAGTCGTCTGTGTTTTTTCAACAGTTCAAAATGACTCTGAGCACTATGGGACTTAACTTCTGAGGTCATCAGTCCCCTAGAACTTAGAACTACGTAAACCTAACCGAAGGACATCACACACATCCATGCCCGAGGCAGGATTCGAACCTGCTACCGTATCGATCGCGCGGTTCCAGACTGAAGCGCCTAAATAAAACCGCTGTGCCACGGCGGCTGCCTTTCCAACAGTGTTTCCTGCTGTTTACAGTTGGTGACTGGGCGAAGATGTATCATTACTCGTTATAGGACCTTTCAGACATAAAATTCAAGTATATTGCAGCAGATGCAGTACACGAAAAACGAAAGCGTGCATAGTGAAAACTTTTGCGACAGCCGTCTTCCTCAATGGAATAAATTTGTCTTCGTGGCTAGTAACTTCGGAGAAACCGGGTCCTCCAGAAAATAACTGTCCACACAGTGGAATTTGAGGAGATGGCGTTGGATCGTGCGAAAGTATTCACCAATAAGCAAGCGTCAACTAGCCTGTGACATGCATGCTTCGAAGAACGCTGAGTGGAGAGTACTGATGAAGTAGTAGTTATGTCCATATCGTAAACAACGTGTACAAGCCAAATAATTTTGAATCCAGCGTTATTTCGGCCGAAGTAGTTTCCATCTGGTGTTCCAAGCGAACATTTAATTTCTTACTCTGTGTGTGACGTAGTGTCTTCAGATGAAACGCAAACTTCGTCAGCTAATCCATCATCACTATCGTCATTTTCTGCAGACCGACAAACAACGATAATTTCGTCAGCAGGGATAATACCGCATTTACGTCGTTGAATCCTATATCCAAGCGTCCTGGAATGTTTGCAAATGCTTCTACAAACGCCGACGGGTCGATATCGTCACCGCAATTTCATTACTATTGTGCAAACTGGGTCAGTGGAATCAAAAATGGCCGGTCGTAGTAAGTCTAACTTTATTTTTCTTGGACACTGCCACCTTTCTCTTTTATGCCTTTTTGCAGTCGCAGTGTTAACCTTTTAGCTAAATATGTAACAGGACCCGTCTATGGCGGTTGGCTGAATTATATATAGTGATTGTCACCGTCGGCGGTTGCCGCTGTAGGAAAAGCATGTCAAAGGCATCCAAATCGGAAAAGAGAAAGGAAAAAGAGTCACTGTAAAATGTCTAGCCTTTGCAGATGACCTGGCTACATTAACAAGCAACAGAGATGAAGCCAGACTAGCTCTAGATAAACTAAGCGAAATTTCCTGTAAAACCGGACTCCAAATTTCCTATGAAAAAAACTCATTACATGGACACCAAATCAACTGGAAAACTTCCACTGAAAACACAGTATGGAAAATTTCAGAGGTCACTCACTTCAAGTGCTTAGGAGAAACCAGCCAACCCACGGAACTGAACAGGATCTCCAACACAGAAAGAGTATTAACATTGCAAAAGGCGTATAAACTGACATCGAATCACTAAAAGAAAAGAGCAATATCTCGTAATGCAGACTCTTCAGCACTATAACACAATTGTTTTACCAGAAGCCTTGCATGCGAAAGAAACCACAGTTATTAGAGGCATAACAAAAATTCATGACATAAAGAAACAAAACCGAAAAATTCTTGGAGAAATCTACGGTGCTGTTCTCTGAGGCAGAACTTTGGTCAGACGACCTACAAAGGAACTCAACGAACACAGACAATATCATAGATAAATTTAGGATACGACACCTACATTTCTATGGACACCTATGCAGGATGGATTAAGACAGACTTACAGAGAAAATATTTTAATCGTTAATGCAAGCAAATTAAAGAAACCAAAGAAGACTTGCAACAACTGAAATTTCAGAAGAAGAAATTGAAGACAGAGAACAGTTCAGAAGTAGAACGAAAAACAAGAACCTTGAAAAAATCTTAACTAAAGAAACAACAGGGGAAAAATCGACAGACGAAAGGAAGAAAAAACAGTTAGAAGGAAAGGAAGTGGAGCTGTGACTGGTTCAAGTCCACACAGTCTCCTAAAGGGAAATAGTCGATTGTGTGTGTGTGTGTGTGTGTGTGTGTGTGTGTGTGTGTTAATGAGGCAGGGTAAACGAAGCTCCACTGTAATAGGACATTAAATCAAAAAGGGAAAAACTATAATTACGTTGTGCAAAAATTATTACCATATTCATTGTATCACAAACCTGTTTTCGGCTCCTTGGGTGACATATTATCACCTGAAAATGACTTCAGAGGCGGAACACCCGTTTGTGAGTAAATAAACAATTACGAAATTTGAGTAAAGTGTTTTCTTATTTGATGTTATTGTCATCTGCTGCCAATCACCGACGTGTAATTGAGTTAATGGGACATCAATTACATCCAAACTGTTACAGTCTTGCGCACTACCTGGTGTTCATTCGCTGCTACAATTCTTGGAGGCTACATCTTGTTGTACGTAAGATCAAAAGGATTCAACGCCACGTGCATGATCTCGCTTTGATATTAATGTTCGTATGTATCTGAACAACATATACCCTCAGCATTTGATTGGGAGAAGAAGTCAGCGTGGTCTTACGATGTTATTACTATGGATTCTTACATTGGTTTTACTAATTCGAGGAAAGAGTGACACACGCCCCAGGAGAGGCGAACTGTGTTGCCTCATATAAATCCACGAGTGCTACAGAGACAGCGATGTAACTTTAGCATTAGAGGCGAAAACCTCTTCGTGTGCGTGTGTGTGTGTGTGTGTGTGTGTGTGTGGTGTGTGTGTGTGTGTGTGTGTGTGTGTGTGTGTGGGACCGTTTACGGACATTTAGACACATCAGGACTAAAAAACACAGCTTAGTCTTCTAATACAAGATTCACTGTCACAGACCAGAAGAATCTTAACGTTGGGTTGAATAATTTATAAAGCTAAACGGGGTCAAATCTGTTTTGACAAGAGCTATATTTCTTCTACTACAATCTTACATTTAAATCTGAGACCAAGTCATAATTCCTTCAGCATGTCAAAGCATCACAAGTTCCTCAAATCAATCTTAAATTTGATTAAATTATATTTCATTTAATTAAAATTCCTCAATTTGCTTAAGTGATCGAGAACTTTTTTTTAAATTATTTTTTCATCAGCTAATTTGAAACTATAGCAACCCAATTTATGTATAACTCAGAATGGAATACACAAATACTACGAGCTAAAGTTTTAGGATTTTAACACTGATTTCTATTAGACTTCTAATTTATGCAACCTCCTAGATGATTTTGTATTTATCCATGATAATATGGTTCAAATGGCTCTGAGCACTATGGGACTTAACATCTATGGTCATCAGTCCCCTAGAACTTAGAACTACTTAAACCTAACTAACCTAAGGACATCACACAACACCCAGCCATCACGAGGCAGAGAAAATCCCTGACCCCGCCGGGAATCGAACCCGGGAACCCGGGCGTGGGAAGCGAGAACGCTACCGCACGACCACGAGATGCGGGCAGATAATATGTTTATACAGTCTCGATGCTAGTCAACTCCTCTGCGATGTACAACATACGTTATCAGTTAGAAGACGTTTATTAACAAATTCGTGACAGTTGTAACAGTTGCACTCACTATCCAAGGATGTTACGAATAAGACATTTCACAGTGGGTAGTAAAACTTGAAGACATGATTCACTGAGATGACAAAATTCCTGGGATACCACCAAAAATTGTATCGAACCTCCTTTTGTCCAGCGTAGTGGGATGGACTCAACAAATCGTTGGAACTTCTCTGCAAAAATATTGAGCCATGCTGCCTCTGCAGCCGCCCATAATAATAAGTGTTGTCGGTGCACAATTCTCTGCACGAACTGACCTCTCTATTATGCCCCGTATATGTTCGATAGGATTCCTGTCAGGCGATCTTGATGGCCGGATCATTCACTCGAATTGTCTAGAATGTTCTTCAAACCAGTCACGAGTATTTGTGGCCCGGTGACATGGCTCATAGTCATTCGTATAAATGATGTCCGTAAATGGCTGCCGATGATCTGCAAGTAGCCGAACATAACCATTTCCAGTCAGTGATCGTTTCAGTTGGACCAGAGGACCCAGTCCATTCCATATCAACACAGCCCACACCATTATGGAAGCACCACTAGCTTGCACAGCGCCTTGTTTACAACTTGGGTCCATAGCTTCGTGGGGTCCGCGCCACACTTGAACCCTAGCATCAACTTTTACCAACTGAAATCCGGACTAATCTGACGAGGCCACGGTTTTCCAGTCGTCTAGGGTCCAACCGACATGATCACGAGCCCAGGAGAGGCGCTGCAGGCGAAGTCGTGCTGTTAGCAAAGGCACTTGGCGTCGTCGTGTGTTGTCATAGCTCAACTCCAAATTTCGCTGCCCTGTCGTCGTACGTCGGCGCTTATTTTATGCGGTTATTTCACGCAGTGTTGCTTGCATGTTAGCGCGGACAACTCTATGCAAACGCCACAGTTCGCGGTCATTAATTGAAGGCCGTCGGCCACTGTGTGGTCTGTGGTGAGAGGTAATGCCTGATGTTTGGTATTCTCGGCACAGCCTTGACACCGTGGATGTCAGGAATATTGGATTCCCTAACGATTTCACGGACTGTCCGATACATTTAGCTCCAACTCCCATGCCGCCCTCAAAGGCAGCTAATTCCCGTCGTGTGGCCATAATCACGCCGGAAACCTTTTCACACGAATCACCTGAGTACAAATGAGATCTCCGCGAATGCACTGCCCTTTCATATCTTATGTACACGATACTATCGTCGTTTGTATATGTGCATATCTCTATCTCTTGATTTTTGTACCACAGCGTATATCGCCGTTCCATAACAAATGAGCCATCTTTATGCACGGATACATAGTACAAAGTAACGATTGCTGGCAGTCTTCCGATGTAGATATCGCTGAACTATGCACATTGTCGACATCTTACGCAAACCAACATTAAAATTAAATTCTGTCTGCATGAGAAATAAATAACTTTTCCCCAAATAATGATAAGCACTTTCTGGTCATTGATAGCCCATTAATGCATGCAAGTTTCAAGATTTAATTCTATATTACTAGCTTAAGTTATTTTATACTACAAGAGCGTACATAGATTTTGGTCGAAAGGGGAGGAGCGGGAGCGGATGCTGGGCGCAATCGGCTCGGACGAATTCAAAAAATGGTTCAAATGGCTCTGAGCACTATGGGACTTAACATCTGAGGTCATCAGTCCCCTAGAACTTGGAACTACTTAAACCTAACTAACCTAAAGACATCATACACATCCATGCCCGAGGCAGGATTCGAACCTGCGACCGCAGCGGTCGCGCGGTTCCAGACTGAAGCGCCTAGAACCGCTCAGCCACAACGGCCGGCGACGAATTCAAACACCCCGCTGAAAAAAATCCTCTAGAAACTAACAAATTATTTAATATTCTGTCATGACATACCCCTTCAGCTCTCCACATACTCGGTCCCTTTGTTCCATATTGGAATTGGTTTTTATGATCAGTACCGCCCTGGTGACTAGATTGAGCAATTTTTTCATTGTGTCATTTTGATCCAATTTTTTAACGAAATGCAACCATCGCCGTTTGGGAGATAGTTTTGTTGATCACTGCGATTTTTGGGCGTCACAGTTAGATCCAAGTGTACTTTTATTCACTGATTTGAATTTAATTTCACTTGTAATAATGTTTACCGCTCCGTTTCCTTGTGAAATACCGAAATATTGCGACCTCAAAGTTCTATCTGTTTCCAAATAACGACTCCATTTATAATAACTAACTGCTGTATAGGGCGGTTGTAAGGATGTTGCAGGGCAGGTTGCGCTGAGAAATAATTGCTCAGAAAAAATTAGATATATTCGTGCCGTTTCCGAGTGCATTAGCATTGAATTAGACAATCAGGCCATAAGCGCTCGCAAATTAAAGCCGCCCACCAGGTACCCGTAGTGTCACTTATTCTCATAGTGTAGACCAGGGATCCCCAAACTATTTTGGACAAGTGACCCCTTTTCCAAAATGAACTGTTGCCTCAGACCCCCATGGCCAAATTACCTACTTTGAAGATCAACTCCCTTATTCATAATGGTCCGCTAACTTAAAACAGCTGTTACAGAGTGTTATTTTTCATTCTGACTTAGGTCAATAGAAGAAGACAGAGTGAGAATTAGCAATGCTTTAAGTTAGCAGACTATTATGAATAAGGGGGCCTATCTTTAGTTTTTTCCAATTGATACAAAATACCTAGGTACTAAGGTACCAATTGGAAAACTTTGCACTTGGTTAAGTGAGTAAAGTTGACTTCATTTTCTCATCAAAATTTAACAAAATAAAAAGACATACAATTCAGTAAATATCAAGTTTAATTTATAATGATTTCAAAACGCAAATGAACTTTCAACCTAAGTGCAAGCTCGTTAAATAGTAAAATATCAGGAACATGTTTGGACTTGATTATGAATTCGTTCGTGTTAAATCGCTAAGCGTCAAATAGAGAGCAAGTCAAAACGCGCGTGAAAGACGTACGCTCGAACTCATTATCTTGCACAAACTTGTCCACACAGACTTGCCGAGTTTTTCATCTTGTACGAACTTGAGACTTTACATTACTACAACAATGCTATTTCCTACAAAAATACACTCCTGGAAATTGAAATAAGAACACCGTGAATTCATTGTCCCAGGAAGGGAAACTTTATTGACACATTCCTGGGGTCAGATACATCACATGATCACACTGACAGAAACCACAGGCACATAGACACAGGCAACAGAGCATGCACAATGTCGGCACTAGTACAGTGTATATCCACCTTTCGCAGCAATGCAGGCTGCTATTCTCCCATGGAGACGATCGTAGAGATGCTGGATGTAGTCCTGTGGAACGGCTTGCCATGCCATTTCCACCTGGCGCCTCAGTTGGACCAGCGTTCGTGCTGGACGTGCAGACCGCGTGAGACGACGCTTCATCCAGTCCGAAACATGCTCAATGGGGGACAGATCCGGAGATCTTGCTGGCCAGGGTAGTTGACTTACACCTTCTAGAGCACGTTGGGTGGCACGGGATACATGCGGACGTGCATTGTCCTGTTGGAACAGCAAGTTCCCTTGCCGGTCTAGGAATGGTAGAACGATGGGTTCGATGACGGTTTGGATGTACCGTGCACTATTCAGTGTCCCCTCGACGATCACCAGTGGTGTACGGCCAGTGTAGGAGATCGCTCCCCACACCATGATGCCGGGTGTTGGCCCTGTGTGCCTCGGTCGTATGCAGTCCTGATTGTGGCGCTCACCTGCACGGCGCCAAACACGCATACGACCATCATTGGCACCAAGGCAGAAGCGACTCTCATCGCTGAAGACGACACGTCTCCATTCGTCCCTCCATTCACGCCTGTCGCGACACCACTGGAGGCGGGCTGCACGGTGTTGGGGCGTGAGCGGAAGACGGCCTAACGGTGTGCGGGACCGTAGCCCAGCTTCATGGAGACGGTTGCGAATGGTCCTCGCCGATACCCCAGGAGCAACAGTGTCCCTAATTTGCTGGGAAGTGGCGGTGCGGTCCCCTACGGCACTGCGTAGGATCCTACGGTCTTGGCGTGCATCCGTGCGTCGCTGCGGTCCGGTCCCAGGTCGACGGGCACTTGCACCTTCCGCCGACCACTGGCGACAACATCGATGTACTGTGGAGACCTCACGCCCCACGTGTTGAGCAATTCGGCGGCACGTCCACCCGGCCTCCCCCATGCCCACTATACGCCCTCGCTCAAAGTCCGTCAACTGCACATACGGTTCACGTCCACGCTGTCGCGGCATGCTACCAGTGTTAAAGACTGCGATGGAGCTCCGTATGCCACGGCAAACTGGCTGACACTGACGGCGGCGGTGCACAAATGCTGCGCAGCTAGCGCCATTCGACGGCCAACACCGCGGTTCCTGGTGTGTCCGCTGTGCCGTGCGTGTGATCATTGCTTGTACAGCCCTCTCGCAGTGTCCGGAGCAAGTATGGTGGGTCTGACACACCGGTGTCAATGTGTTCTTTTTTCCATTTCCAGGATTGTATTAATTATTCTTAGTACACGTAACACAACATAAACAATACAGTACCTACCTATCTTGAAAGTTTTAAATAAGAACTTGTGTTAATTTAATAGGGGTCGATTTTTAGACATCGTCGACCCCCAAAATCTGTTTTCGTTTATGTCGACCCCTAGGAAACCGATATCGACCCCAAGGGGTCGATATCGACCACTTTGGGAATCCCTGGTGTATATGATAGTGCACGAGACTGCTGAGCCTTTGGTTTGGGTTCGGTCCGTACTGCCGCCCCATGTCCCTCTTTCGTATCGCTCTTTTTTTCGGTTCTAGGTAGCAAAACGAAGAATACGTTTCGCGTCACAGTCTCTGGCAAGCGTCTCGGATTTGCGCTCGCAACGGCCTGATTGACTAACTTCAATGCTAATTAACTGGTTCAAATGGCTCTGAGCACTATGGGACTCAACATCTTAGGTCATAAGTCCCCTAGAACTTAGAACTACTTAAACCTAACTAACCTAAGGACATCACACACACCCATGCCCGAGGCAGGATTCGAACCTGCGACCGTAGCAGTCCCGCGGTTCCGGACTGCAGCGCCAGAACCGCTAGACCACCGCGGCGGGCGCTAATTAACTCGTAAACGGCGGAACATATCGAATTTTTTTCTTAACAGCCATTCTCGAAAGAAATTATCCCTCAATACCCTTATGGGAATTGCAAACTTTTCTGACCATCCTATAGATAGGTAATTAGGCTAGTATAATAGTGGGGCAATTGGGGTGCTGTGCTGGTGAGTTTTGTTGGTGCAGGTTGCGTACATCAGGGGCAGGTATGCACTCAAGGGCAAACCTATTGTTCTCCTTTGATTGACAGATTATTAACATACTGTTCTGCTAAAATCCTTCCTTTCCACCACAGACCCACCATTTTCCAGATAGGGGAGGGGTGGTGAGAGAAGGGGATGGGGAGTTTACCAGAATGGGAGGGGTTAATTAATTACTCAGTTTAATGAAGTAGTCAATCAAAATGATTAGTGTGAGAGGGGCTATTCCAGTAACTCAGACCTGAAAGTCTACTTGTATCAGCAGGGGTGGGTGGGGTGGGTTTGAGGTTTCCTGAGGGGATGGGGGGAGGGGTGGAGGAACAATAGGTTAAGGACGTGTCAATCAAAAGGAAGGATCTTAGTAGAACAATACGTTAATGATCTGTCAGTCAAACATTTGCACCTGATGTAGACAACATGCACTAACAAAATGCACCGGCTTCCCTGTTGCCCCGATACTTAGTGCAATAGTGCCTATGTATTTTCAACTTACCATAACTGTACTGCATGAGTCAAAATCGATTTTTCCTCTTCTTTCTTGTTAAAACCTTTTCCCTACAACACAAAACACAAAATCTGCAAATGGGAGCACTTACATTAAACTCAACTTCAAGTAAGAACTGAACTGATTAGCAAAACAATTGATCACAGTTAAGACCAACAATTTATACTAGTTGGTCTTGGCTAAAGTAGGGAATGGTGATAGCCGACTGTGCTATCGGTATATCTACATCTACATCTACATTCATACTCCGCAAGCCACCCAAAGGTGTGTGGCGGAGGGCATTTTACGTGCCACTGTCATTACCTCCCTTTCCTGTTCCAGTCGCGTATGGTTCGCGGGAAGAACGACTGTCTGAAAGCCTCCGTGCGCGCTCTAATCTCTCTAATTTTACATTCGTGATCTCCTCGGGAGGTATAAGTAGGGGGAAGCAATATACTCGATACCTCATCCAGAAACGCACCCTCTCGAAACCTGGCGAGCAAGCTACACCGCGATGCAGAGCGCTTCTCTTGCAGAGTCTGCCACTTGAGTTTATTAAACATCTCCGTAACGCTATCACGGTTACCAAATAACCCTGTGACGAAACGCGCCGCTCTTCTTTGGATCTTCTCTACCTCCTCCGTCAACCCGATCTGGTACGGATCCCACACTGATGAGCAATACTCCAGTATAGGTCGAACGAGTGTTTTGTAAGCCACCTCCTTTGTTGATGGACTACATTTTCTAAGCACTCTCCCAATGAATCTCAACCTGGTACCCGCCTTACCAACAATTAATTTTATATGATCATTCCACTTCAAATCGTTCCGCACGCATACTCCCAGATATTTTACAGAAGTAACTGCTACCAGTGTTTGTTCCGCTATCATATAATCATACAATAAAGCATTCTTCTTTCTATGTATTCGCAATACATTACATTTGTCTATATTAAGGGACAGTTGCCACTCCCTGCACCAAGTGCCTATCCGCTGCAGATCTTCCTGCGTTTCGCTACAATTTTCTAATGCTGCAACTTCTCTGTATACTACAGCATCATCCGCGAAAAGCCGCATGGAACTTCCGACACTATCTACTAGGTCATTTATATATATTGTGAAAGGCGATGGTCCCATAACACTCCCCTGTGGCACGCCAGAGGTTACTTTAACGTCTGTAGACGTCTCTCTATTGAGAACAACATGCTGTGTTCTGTTTGCTAAAAACTGTTCAATTCAGCAACACAGCTGGTCTGATATTCCGTAGGCTCTTACCCTGTTTATCAGGCGACAGTGCGGAACTGTATCGAACGCCTTCCGGAAGTCAAGGAAAATGGCATCTACCTGGGAGCCTGTATCTAATATTTTCTGGGTCTCATGAACAAATAAAGGGAGTTGGGTCTCACACGATCGTTGTTTCCGGAATCCATGTTGATTCCTACATAGTAGATTCTGGGTTTCCAAAAACGACATGATACTCGAGCAAAAAACATGTTCTAAAATTCTGCAACAGATCGACGTCAGGGATATAGGTCTATAGTTTTGCGCATCTGCTCGACTGCGGTACACGGCTGTTAGAAGGGGGGCAAGTCCTTTCGCGTACTCTGTGTAGAATCGAATTGGTATCCCGTCAGGTTCATGCACCCATGCTGACTGCTGTTCATCGGCGACGATGGCTATTGGCGTCTACAGCGTAAAAGTTTGAAAGCAAAAAATCCATTCTGGAGGACGGACAATTATAGTCTGGGGAATGATTTTGTGGCATTCTTTATTCAGGAAGGCACAATGGACCAAAACGGCTCAAATGGCTCTGAGCACTATGCGACTTAACTGCTATGGTCATCAGTCGCCTAGAACTTAGAACTAATTAAACCTAACCAACCCAAGGACATCACACACATCCATGCCCGAGGCAGGATTCGAACCTGCGACCGTAGCGGTCGCTCGGCTCCAGACTGTAGCGCCCAGAACCGCACGGCCACTCCGGCCGGCGGACCAAAACGGATATGCATCTATCTTTGGGGACTATGCCCACCTCCACATGCAGTTAGTTTTTCCCTCGACACGATGGCATCTACCAGCAGGACAGTGCAACGTGTCGCACAGCTGACAGTGTACGTCCGTGTTTCGAAGAGCATGAGGATGAGTTTGCCATACTCCCCTGGCCACCAGACTCCTCGGATTTAAACCTAATCGAGAATCTTTGAAACGACTCTGATCGGGATGTTTGCGGTATGTATCCTCAACCTGCGCAGCTGGCCGTGGCACTAGAGTCAGCATGGCTTGACATTCCTGTGAATATGTTCCAGTACCTCATCGAATCTCTTCCTGTACCTCTCGCAGTCGTCTGTTCTGCAAAAGGTGGTTATTCAGACTATTGACAGGTCCTCACATTAGTATGACTTGACAGTGTAGGCACCACAGCTGCAGTCTGATGCGGACATTATTGTACTTTGAGAGACTGTCAGCGTGGCCTCGATGGGACCTGAGGTAGTAATCGAAGGCACCATGACAGCTGTGGACTACATGAAAATTATTGCGGGCCACTTGGATCCCTTCGTGCTTGATGTCTTCCTTGACGGAGACAGCATCTTTCAGCGGCATAACAGCCGGCGTTACAAGAGCAGAATCATGTTACAGTGGTTTGAGAAGCATGTTAATGAACTCACGTTGATGTCTTGGCCACCAACTTGATCTCAATTCGACAGGAGGTACCTGGCACGTATAGCTCTACAGCTCCATGCCCATAAACTGCCGGTTTGTGACCTTTGCATAGCCATCTGGTGCGACGTAGTCTTGAAATCTATCTAGAATCCATGCCATGCAGAACCGCTGCTCTATACCGA
Source organism: Schistocerca nitens (assembly GCF_023898315.1). NCBI lineage: Eukaryota > Metazoa > Arthropoda > Insecta > Orthoptera > Acrididae > Schistocerca > Schistocerca nitens. The sequence continues at coordinate 361,943,941 of NC_064621.1, forward strand.
ATTTATGGTGGACTACTGAGCAGACGACTACAATGTTTTGGCTTATCAGCGTATTCATCGAAGTGGTTCAAAGCGATGATGGAATGTTGGTTAAAACCTCAACGTGTTCTCCGTGGGGGAAGGGGGCGGAGGAGATTTAGAACGCACTGAGTTACTAGAAAAAAAGAACCGTGTCCATCTGATTTCGACGTACACGTGAGGTGGCGGGATACAGGAGAGTCAGCAAACCTCAGCACGAGGTGCAGAACCGACGCGCAGGCTTCGGGATCGCCGTGCGATTCTCAGAAAGAATAACAGAAAACAGTAGATACATAGGCCAGAATAAATCCTGTTATGAAACTTGCCTGCAGCATAGTCTAAAACTGTAATCCACCGGGAAAGGACCACGGGACGTACGCCATTCGCGGTCAGTGCTGTTACCGACTGAGCTGTTTAGGCACGAATCACTACCGGCTACCGCAGCTAGACTTCTACCAGATTCATTTTTTCCGGTTTCCTTTTCTGTACGAGTGTTAGCAAGGTATACATGAGACCTTCTGTAAAGTTCGGAAAGCAAGAGAGACGTACTGGCACAAGTGAAGCTGTCAAGTGGTTCAAATGGCTCGGAGCACTATGGGACTTAACATCTGAGGTCAACAGTCCCGTAGAACTTAGAACTACTTAAACCTAACTAACCTAAAGACATCACACACATCCATGCCCGAGGCAGGATTCGAACCTGCGACCGTATCTGTCTCGCGGTTCCAGACTGAAGCGCCTAGAACCACTCGGCCACACCGGCCGGCTGAAGCTGTCAGGTCTGGTTGTTGTAGAAAGACAAGATAGCCCAGTTGACAAGAATAGTGACTGCAAATGGCAAGGCGTTGGGGGCTGGCGTCTCCGTGCAGCATACAGATTTAATCTGACAATGTTCCCAATGCAGAGTCCGTCAAAACCCAACGGCCATCAGTAACTTGTCAACATATACGTATATATTTCATAGATCGCTGTGCCATTTTCCATTAGTATTAGCTATTTAATTTTCTGTTCGCTCAGAGTATAGAGGAGTGGAAATTGTTTCCGAATGCGCTTTAAATTTATTTAATTGACGTGTTTCCTATGCGAGATACACGATGGAAACAATGTCTACACCTCCTTTAAATTTACGCAGGTGGGTTTCAGTTGCCTCCCTTACCGATCCTAGCAGCACGTCTCTAAATATTTCAATGTTCTTCGTCAGATGGACTTGATTACGACCAACAAGCAGTGTAGCAGAATTATAGACTTAGTCGTACTATGATCCTGATTGACGTTTTGTAAAGTTTGAAAAATTTTCTCAAGATTTTTCTAACAAATCATCGGCGTGACGTTCTTCCATGCTGTTGCTACAAAGAACATTTGCAAACTGGTCACTGTCTCGATACACTGGTGTGCCAAACTTACGGACAAATTTAACTTTCGCGTGATGTGTTAATGACAAGTAACATAGCTGGATGAAACTTGAATAATTCAAAGAAAGTACTGCTACAGTATTAGTACGGAAGGTAACTGAAAGAAATACGCAATGAGACAAACGGAAATGGCACTTTTATTCAAATACAAGAATTCCAATGGATTCACCAGGTTCATTATGGTCTCCTGGATGGGGTTGGAGCACTTGCACGGAGCCTGGGACTCTTTCCGGGATAACCGGCTTGTCACAGGTACAGGCACACTTAAGAAGTCCAGTTCAGCACAGCTGTTCGTGCGAGGTGGCTGGCGCTCACACCACAGCAGTGAGCAATAGTGTTTCGCTTCAGGGTGGCTCGTTAACGCGTTTCGTAGCAAATTTATTTTTAAAACTCTTGGATTAATTAGAATTGACAATGAAATCTATTTTAATTTTCAATGCGGTAGGGTCTGCAGCTGCGATGAATTTTTTGAAAGATTTCGTGATGCCTTCAGCTGCCATTCTCTTTATTTCATGTACGATTGTACAATTTCTGCCTTAGGCCATTTTCAAATATTTATGGATGGTTTTTTTTACGAGCATAACATGGAGTCATAGGAGCAGCGATATACATGGCATAATTTACCTCTAAAATCCGTCCATAAAATACTTCATAATGGCTTAAAGCCGAAATTGTACAATCGCACATGAAATAAAGAAAATGGTGGCTGAAGGCATCAAGAAGTCTTTCAAAAAATCTCTTTTAATGTTTTGGTGATGCAAAGAATGGGGGTCAGCCAAGTAAGAAACATGGTATTTCTTACGACTGTTGCAGCCTTACGATGACTGCGTTTTAAGACGAAATTTAAATTGACAAATTTATATTTCGTTACCATTTCATTTGAACGTTAAACATAAAAACACAGAATATCGATGAATATTATTTTTTTTTCGCTAAAGGATCAATATCTGAGAACACTTTTCGAGTAATGCTAATTCGAAGACAAGCTTTGAAGTTGGAGTCTGCCAATCAGCTTCTGTGGGTGACTTTCGTTCTCTTCATTGCGAGAAAAACCAGTATGTACATGTAAGTCTAAACATCGACATAATCGTAGCTGCAGACTTGTAAAGTCGTGAAAATTTAAATTGAAGAAACAGAGGTCTACGAGGCTATTTTTGGTCTGAAAGTAATCACGAAAACATCCCGTAGTAGGTGTATAAGTTCTAACTGTAGCCGAGTTTGCACATTGTCAACTTTGCCGGAAAATCAATGAAACTGCGTAACCCCTTGGAAGCTGAAAAGTAGTATGGTAACTTGATCTAACTACAGATGCATCCGTTGAATGTTCCTCCTGAAAACAAAAATGTATTTTCATGTGGAAAACGTTGGAAAAATTATTGAGACGTTTATTTTTCTGCTCCAGAATTATGAATACTTTCTTCGGTCATATCGTTTAAAAGAGTGTTTTTTTTCGTTGTGTTCAAAATTTTGAAGCACATTAATAGAACACTAAGCGTATCAAGGCACCATCGCATACAATAAACATATAGATAAGGCATCCTGCACTCACACTGGATGTTGATGTATCTGCTCGCTTTGAAGTTCCTAACCCGACTGTCATGCTACTTTTCATCTTTTTAAAAACAGCTGCTGCCCATCTTGAGGGAATACACCATCCTATTACTTCATTTTTTTGCTGCTCTTTCATATCTTTAATGTGATTTCTCTTAGATCCCAAAACGATTCGGCTGTATTCGTATTAAAATTATGTCTAAGAAATGTTTAAAATACGAAGTGCGTAAGGGGCTGACGCAAACTCAAACTGTGAAGGACAAGTTGCGAGAAGCGAAGTCAGCCAGTCGTTGGAAATCAGTTACTTTGTCTACTGACTGTGTAAATATAAATTTAGGGAATATGCTGAAGTCCTGTTCAGTACAATCAACAAGCTTATAGGAAATAAGCACTGGCTTACAATCAGAAATGCCTACCACTGCACCTCCTCAAGAAGACTGTTAGAGCTTTTTTATTCAGAAAATTCAAGAGAAAGTCTACCCTGATGGTGAAATTACAAGAAGCCTCATATAAGCAGGAAGGGAAAACGTAATGGTGCCGGCGAGTTTTGATGGGTATGTGCCTTGTAGTAACATTCATTTTTTGATAAAATATTGAAATCCACTCCATCTTAAGTTTCTTTTCCTAAGCTCAGTGACACCTTTTTTGTCATAAATATTAAACAGTTTGAACGATATTTTAGCAGAAAGTGGTGTTGATGTGTATGGACTTCAAAACCTGGGTATTGCTATATCTTTTTTTTAAAAGTTTTAAAGTTTTTAAAGTTTTTCGGTAAAGTTGACAATGTGCAAACTCGGCTACAGTTAGAACTTATACACCTACTACGGGATGTTTTCGTGATTACTTTTAGAGCAAAAATAGCCTCGTAGACTTCTGTTTCTTCAGTTTAAATTTTCACGACTTTACACGATTTTAAAATTAAGTTGCAATTGGCAAAGTAGAAGAAAATTTAAAATTGGATGGAGTTTCCCTTAAGTACCGCACCGTATACACTGTATGTTCGTGTCTAACGCTACGTAGATCCTAATTACGGCCATTCCTCTGAAGACAGCACATTGTTTGCACTCTTTTGCGCTAGCAGATGGCCGCGGAGCGCTACGTAACGCCTAACCGTCTCATTTCACCGCTTGCGCGTGAGCGCGCTTGCTGCTCCCATAGCCGCAGCAACAGGCCTGCTGCAGTCTACGAATTGTGTTACTGGAAATTAGTTTTAACATTTGCTGATAGATTGGAAAACTGCCCCCAGTCACTTTTTTACGATAATTTAATTTGTCTTTACTCGTTTCATGGTGCTTTATTCATCTTATAACGGAGGGAGAAAGTATGGATTTAATTGCAAATCATTTGCCTGCGCTTTCGATACAAAGATTTTGTATTCGTTGTCTGCCCACACAGATTTTGATTCTAAGAATCTCTAAAGGTGGGTGCCACAAACATTCCGTAGAAAAGGCGCGTCCTTTGAGATAGTTTTGTCAGTTTTCATTACGGAATATTTTACAAATTTCAAGAGACATTTAGCCGACTTTGTGTCGTTTCCAGAGAACAGCACTCGAACATAATCTCTTTCTGTCTCCCATGAAATGTATTTACAGTATTGCCAATGATTACATTAAACTGTTTTTCAATATTTACAAATTTTTCAATGATTCTGACGTTTTCTTCGTCGTTGTAACTTCTGTGCGCAGGCGACGCAGGTCAGAAATGAGTTCCCCTTAATTTGGACTTTGCCTTTGCAATCGTTTCATCAGGCTTCATTGCTGACTTTTTTCATCTTTTCCCTTTAGAATTTAAAATAAATCAATGAAACTGGTAGCTTTGGTATTCTGCATCTTCTCGAAGATTTTTCACAAATGAATAAGCAGTCGGATGAACTTTTGATATTACTGTATTCGGTTCCATCGTTCTGAGATGTTATTAGTGCGATGGCGCCTTCTAATGCAATTCCACATGCCTTTGGAATATGTTCGTTATCGATCTACTCACCCAAAAAATAGTCATAAAAGTCCTGAAGCCTTTGATTTTCAGGCGTGCTCTCCTGAATACACAGCCAACCATCGTCTATCGTTTCCAGGGGAAGATGCGCTAGAGCGGAATACATTCTTAAGTGACTACGTATTTCCTCGTTTTCCTTATAGGCTGGAACGAGGCCACAACATTGAACTTGTTACCACAAACATTGGATAAAATAATTGCAACCAGTAATCTCTGTTCCAGGAAACAAACTGTTAGCTGTTTAGACGATGGCAATTCTGAAGTCCATCATCAGAAATTTAGGGTTCCATCCACGTACGTTAGTTGTAATAGCTTTAAAAAACTTTCATATGTTTCTCGCTTTTTATTTGGCAGTAAAGAGTCAACGACTGGAATGACGTCAACAATTGGGATGGTGTTTGTTTCCACCCAAGAATGATTAAGGCCGGTGTGGAGTACAAACAGCTGTCCAAACTACTTGCTCGAAATTTTGAACGTTCCATTCAAAAAGAATGATTTGCAGTTTGATAAACAAGGGTTTTACTTTTCGCTGGCAAACACCAGTATTCTGTCGTTCGGTCCACCGTTATCGTCTGCAAGTAAAAAATTCCTACCGTCATTCATCAGTAAATTATTTTCTTGGAAAAATATTCCTCCAGAATCGATGGGATATTTTGTAGTTCCCATATATTTTCGCCTAATGCGATGTAACGATTATTTCGCACTTCTGTATGGTGGTAACGATGTTACGAAGCCGTAGCCTCGACTGAAGAGCTGCCCCACTTCTTTAACGAGAACTGAAGAAACTGTAGCGTCTGCTTCTTTCGTTCGCTTTTTTGCGCTGAAAAAATGTTTTCACGCTTCTTTTGTAGCTTCTTCTGGAATACAAAAATTGCTAACTTCCTCTAAAACTGTGTTCCTTTTTGTAGATAGTCGTCCCATGCATGTATTCTTTTTTAAGATTACACAACGTCAGAAGTCACTTCTTGTGTGTTTGTGTAGTCCACTATATACTGATGCCCCTGTAAATCAGTGAAGACTTCTCTTTGGTAGTCTCGGTGAACTCCATTACCTCACCGTTACAACACGGAACACTAGTTGCCTTTCAGAGGTCAACTACTGAACTCTGTGAGAAACCCACTTCGAGCTGATGCGGGGACAGGCAACTTCGTGCAGAAATGGGCTTTGGCCTTCCCCAGAATACGTCGCAGGTAGCGGCGGACACGCCAGAGTATCCTCCTACTTCTGGAACACCCTGTCCATCACATACAGTGTCCTGGGCTCCGTGCAAATGTGAACACATTTCCTCTCCGTGCAAGTGTTACAAACTCCCCCTGGATATTACAAACTGTGGGACATACTGCTTCATGGGGTACGTGACTGCCACGGACAGCAATGCATGCTCTGCAACTTACTCCCTTGCCGGCTCAAAGATTGATAAGGAGTTCTTATGGTAGGGCGTTCCATTTCTCGACCAAAGCGGTTGACAAATGATGGACAACCATTTGTCCATGTGGACGTGCTGTAACAGGTCTCCCCAACGCATCCTCCCGTGCTCGATGGGATTTAAGTTGGGGAACGGACAGGTCAATCCATTCGCCTAGTGTCCAACAGCTGCTGCACCTGCGCAGTTCATTGCGGTCGCGCCGTGACATTCATAAAAATGTACTCAGGGCCGAATGCCTCCGTGAAAAGACAAATTTGGAGAAGGAGTACAGTGTCACAATAAGGGTGACTGGTGGGAGTATCGTGTTTGAAGACTTAAGAGTTCAGTATGCCCGTGTGACACAATGTTTTCCCACACCATAACATCTGGACAACCAAAACGATCATGTCCGATAAAGTTCCTGGGTGCATTGTGTGTTCCCCCACCTTTCGCAGCATGAACGTGCGTCCACAGTCACTACTCAGACTGAATATGCTGTCATCCAAGAAGTGTTGAATGGTGGTACCGACCTATGGATCTTTCAGCATGATATACTCACCGGTCAACGTTATTGTTACACCATACTACTTGATTATATGCGTTTTTTTTTTTGGGTGCAGTCCTCACTGACTTCATTTTTATGGATGACAACGCGCGGCCGCATCTAACTGCGAGATGGAGCTCATGGAACGAGAGGATATTCGGCGAATGGATTGGCCTGGCTGTACCTCCGACTTAAATCCCATCGAGTACATACGGGATGCGTAGGGGAGACGTGTTACAGATCGTCGACATAGACAAATGGTTGTCCATCATTTGTCAACCGCTCTGGTCGAGAAATGGAACGCACTACCAAAAGAACTGCTAACCAACCCTGCGCCCAGCGAGGGAGCTCGCTGTAGAGCATGGATTGCCGTCCGTAGTGATCGCACACTCTATTGAGAACCATGTCCCGTCGCCCGTAATGTCATGAATCGCGGTGACTTCAGTGTAATTATTGTCTTTGAATGAAAGTGTCATTTCTGTTCATCTCACTGCGTATTTCTTTCTGCTGCCCTCAGTACTGTACTGTAGCAGTTCTTTCTCTGTATGGTGCGAGTTTCGTCGAGCTGGGAACACGTCACGCGAAAGCTACTTTCGTCCTTAACTTTTGCACACCAGTGTATCTGCCCACAAAGACGAACACATTCGTATGAGACTAAAAAAATCCGAGCCGTTGAAACTTGAACGAATGATTATTAAAAGGCAGAAACACGTAATAACATGGTTTTGTCTGTTTTTCAGGTTGAAGCTGGAGTGCGAGAAACTGGCCAGCGAGAAGACAGAGATGCAGCGGCACTACGTTATGGTGAGTTAAGACAGCTGTGCCACAAACTGTTAACGCGGCGCACTAAAGACCGGATGACATCGATTGGCGCTTGATTTTAGTATTATGTGGATTCGAACTGTACTCTACATTTTAGTAGGGTAGGGTGAGCAGCAATCTGCAACTGTTCGCTGATGATGCTGTAGTGTACAGGAAAGGTAACGTTGTTGATCGACTGTAGGAGCATACAGGATGGTTTGGACAGTATTTCTATTCGATGTGATGAGTGACTGCTTGCTCTAAATGTGAAAAAAATGTAAGTTTGTGCAAATGAGTAGGAAAAGTAACGCTTTAGTGGTGTGCTGCTTGGCAAAATCACCTCTGTTAAATATAGAGGCGTCACGCAACAAAGCGTCGTGAAATGGAATGAGCGTGTAAGGTAGGTTGTAAGAAAGACGAATGGAAGACTTTGGAATATTGAGAGAGTTCGGAAAATGTCGCCCAGCTATTAAAAAAAACTGGTATAGATCATTTGTGCGACCCATTCTTGAGCACTGCTCGAGTGTTTGGGATCTCCACCAGCTAGGATTAAAAGAGGACATCGAAGCAATTGACAGGCGGGCTACTATATTGTTATCGGTGATTTCGATCAATATGGGAGCATTACAGAAATGCTTCTTTAACTCAAATGGGAGTCCCTGGAGGCAAGAGGCATTCTTTTTCCTAGGCATACTGAGCAACTCTGTAGAACCGGTATTTGCAGTCGACTATAGAACAATTCCACTGGCATCAGTGTGCACCTTCCGTAAATGCCGCGAAGTCAAGATAAGAGAAATCAGAGGTCTTACCGAATCATATTGATAGGAACAATAAAAATTCTTTTTATTTTATAGCCAAATTCGATGTTACTTTTTGCGAAGTTCAATGTTATTTTTTGCTAGATTCGGTGCAAATTTTTGCCGGGTTTGATGCTATCTTTTGCCAGATTTGGTGTTACTGTATGTAACATTCGGTGTTACTATTTTGCCATATTCGGTGATTTTTTGCGAAGCTGGCTGTTATTTTTGTCAGTTTTGCTATTTTTTGCCAATTTCCATATTATTTTTACTCTTTTCGCTTTTATTTCTTTCGGTGTTTCTTTACCAATTTTGGTGTTATTTTTTTGTCATATTTGGCATTATATTTTCCAAATTCGGCGCTATTCTTTGCGCCGCACGGGGTAACCGCGCGGTCTTGGGGCGTCCTGTCTTGTCACGGTCCGCGCGGCTCCCTCCGTCGGAGGTTCGAGTCCTCCCTCGGGCATGGGTGTGAGTGTTGTCCTTAGCGTAAGTTAGTTTAAGTTACATTAAGTAGTGTGTAAGCTTAGGGACCGATGACCTCTGCAGTTTGGTCCCGTGAGATCTTAGCACAAATTTCTAATTGCTACTGTTTGCAAAATTCGGAGTTGTTTCGCCAGATTGGATTTTACTTTTCTTGCCAGATGTGGTGTTACTTTTTGCCAGATTCGGTGTTTTTTAATCAATTTCGTAAAAATCGCTAGTTTCGTGTTTTTTCGCTGAAAACTGCCAGTTACGCGTCGTTTTTCGCGTTATCGTTTTCACGAAGTTTTCCTGTCCCTACAATACATAGTCGTTTTTCTTTCGCTCCACTTTTGACTAGAATGGGAAAGGACATGACTAGCAGTACTATCAAGTACCCGCCATGCCCGGTATGCTGGCTTGCGGAGTATATACGTAGATGTAGATATAGTATGGTGTGATACTAGTTCATGTATTGATGCTGGTCTACAGGGAACTACCAGTGTTAGGCAGCAGGTAATAATCAATGATTTTCGTATTATTGTATGCCATAGTTGTATGCGAATCTCTAAATGCTAATGTTTTCTCCTTTTTTGGTACGTAATTTCCTTCTAGACATACTGTTGTAATTCGCTATTTTCCCGTGATTCACCACCCTTAATACACTCCTGGAAATGGAAAAAAGAACACATTGACACCGGTGTGTCAGACCCACCATACTTGCTCCGGACACTGCGAGAGGGCTGTACAAGCAATGATCACACGCACGGCACAGCGGACACACCAGGAACCGCGGTGTTGGCCGTCGAATGGCGCTAGCTGCGCAGCATTTGTGCACCGCCGCCGTCAGTGTCAGCCAGTTTGCCGTGGCATACGGAGCTCCATCGCAGTCTTTAACACTGGTAGCATGCCGCGACAGCGTGGACGTGAACCGTATGTGCAGTTGACGGACTTTGAGCGAGGGCGTATAGTGGGCATGCGGGAGGCCGGGTGGACGTACCGCCGAATTGCTCAACACGTGGGACGTGAGGTCTCCACAGTACATCGATGTTGTCGCCAGTGGTCGGCGGAAGGTGCACGTGCCCGTCGACCTGGGACCGGACCGCAGCGACGCACGGATGCACGCCAAGACCGTAGGATCCTACGCAGTGCCGTAGGGGACCGCACCGCCACTTCCCAGCAAATTAGGGACACTGTTGCTCCTGGGGTATCGGCGAGGACCATTCGCAACCGTCTCCATGAAGCTGGGCTACGGTCCCGCACACCGTTAGGCCGTCTTCCGCTCACGCCCCAACATCGTGCAGCCCGCCTCCAGTGGTGTCGCAACAGGCGTGAATGGAGGGACGAATGGAGACGTGTCGTCTTCAGCGATGAGAGTCGCTTCTGCCTTGGTGCCAATGATGGTCGTATGCGTGTTTGGCGCCGTGCAGGTGAGCGCCACAATCAGGACTGCATACGACCGAGGCACACAGGGCCAAAACCCGGCATCATGGTGTGGGGAGCGATCTCCTACACTGGCCGTACACCACTGGTGATCGTCGAGGGGACACTGAATAGTGCACGGTACATCCAAACCGTCATCGAACCCATCGTTCTACCATTCCTAGACCGGCAAGGGAACTTGCTGTTCCAACAGGACAATGCACGTCTGCATGTATCCCGTGCCACCCAACGTGCTCTAGAAGGTGTAAGTCCACTACCCTGGCCAGCAAGATCTCCGGATCTGTCCCCCATTGAGCATGTTTGGGACTGGATGAAGCGTCGTCTCACGCGGTCTGCACGTCCAGCACGAACGCTGGTCCAACTGAGGTGCCAGGTGGAAATGGCATGGCAAGCCGTTCCACAGGACTACATCCAGCATCTCTACGATCGTCTCCATGGGAGAATAGCAGCCTGCATTGCTGCGAAAGGTGGATATACACTGTACTAGTGCCGACATTGTGCATGCTCTGTTGCCTGTGTCTATGTGCCTGTGGTTCTGTCAGTGTGATCATGTGATGTATCTGACCCCAGGAATGTGTCAATAAAGTTTCCCCTTCCTGGGACAATGAATTCACGGTGTTCTTATTTCAATTTCCAGGAGTGTATATTACTGCAACATTACACTTTAGACCATGAAAAGTAGCTGCGAGAGTATCGGTGACAGGTAACACACGATTATTGTACTTTCGAAATTAGTTTCTATTCCTATAGTGACAAATGTTAACAACATCATATTCATTATTTGACCGTACAGGAATCGTCACTTTATGCGGCCTATAACCTACAGTCACGGGCAGCTTATGCCCAAACTGTCACGCAACATATTTTATGATGTAATATGCACATCCCAATAGTCGGTACAGTAGAGGCTCGCCTGTGGAACCGACGGACGCGGACGACGATCCCGACGGCCCACACACAGCCGAGTGGATCGGCGGACCAGTCCGCCTGTGTATAGAGGTCTTTAGACCGTGCGCAAGTCGAACTGACGTGCACCACAGCCTAGTCATTACAACACTGAACCGAACACTGTCGTGAGACAAAAAACACTGAAGCTCTGTCTCTTAGAGGTCGCCCGCTTTCAACACCACCAGCTTACGACCGCAAACTATTGGGTTGGTACAAAGTCCGTAGTGTTTTCCCATAAGTTTGATAAAAACAACAGATTTATTTATTTACTTGCTCTTTTGTTTTAGTCCGTTATCTATATAAAAGGACAGACCGAATGCTGCACATGAATTGGCATGAATAAAGCATACAGTATTTTAATATGATTAATATGATGTCAAATGTGCTACTAATAACTAAGCATTATGCTACTTGATTGGGGGAAAACATACTTACAATAAATGCATTGAAACAAAAAATCAATAATAATAATAATAACTAAATAAAGTCTGAATACTACCATTTGGCCATCTGGCGCAGAGATATCTGTTCATCCGGAATCCAGAAGGCAGACGCTACTGGCCTGTTACACTATGCAGCATTGGTAGGTCACAAATTTTGTAATTTATAATTCCCTATACTACTACAAGACTGTACTACACAACACTACACTACACTACACTACACTACACTGCTATACTTGGTATTATAACCACGCTGGATCTATCATTTGCTTGGATCGTTAGCTCTTGGCCCGCTGAGGTTCAACTCAGGATTCACAGGGGTTGTGCTGCAGTGCTACCCACGATGTAGAGATTGGGAGATGGTTCTCGGGATCTGAGGAAGTCCTTCCTGGCCCTCACTGAGGCTCGTCTCCTCACTGCTTCCAGAAGGCTGTTGTAGGTGGGCGTTCTGCCATGGTGCGTCTCGTTACCATGATGTAAGGCCTCTTCTTGGTTGTCTCTCACCATCTAGGCTTGCACTTCATAAGCTGATATCTTAGCTGTAAGCGAGTTCAGTTTACGCCACAGTTCCTCATTCCTTATTATATTACAGACTGTTGTATTTCAGAATGCGTTCCTGTCCTGGTCTGTAGCATTTTGTCTAAAGGCACACTCCCAGACTATGCGATCCGGTGTTCTGCTTGCTTCACAAGTGTCTGCGGTGCACTGTCCTATTTTTAGTAAGTAACTGGGATACGGACCATGTCCCAACAGGTAGTGTATAGCTGCCAAGGTTGGAAGGAAGTATGACACTCTTGTTCTTTCTTTTATGTTACGAAGGAACTGGTAGGTTCTCCTCCCTGTTTCTGCCCTGTCCCAAATTTCTTGCCATTCTCTATCAATGCAGTCTTTTTAACTCCTTATTCGATACGATTCTTACGCCCAGCATCTCCTTTACCTTATCATATTCGTGCTTTTTGAGACACTATTGTGCACCTCTCTTTCTTGCTGCTCGGTCTAGAGGTAGCAAGCCTAATATGACGAGCAACGCCTCAGTCGGTGTTGTTCTGTGCACTCCTGTCAGGCGCAGGAGTACGCTGTGCCGTCCTTACCTTTCTGGTTCTGTGAGCCCAGACGTTTCACCTGCAGACCCCTATAGCAAGTAAGATTGCTTTGTGGTACGTTCGTACTGCACTTAGTGGCGGCTGAAATTTTATTAGGCCAATAGTTCCTGTTTTATTTATGATTATAGTCCCTCTCTGGCAGACGATTTCTACATGTGCTTGGAAGTTTTGCTTTTCGTCGATGTTAATTTCAAGGTTTCAGTGTACCTACATGCTTTTCTTCTTTTCACAGGTTGGTCATTTATTCTGATTGTGGATTTCTCGTGCTTGATAACGTTCCTTTTAGTAACATGTAGATTGTTTTTTGCGTTGCTATCGTTAGTTTGTTTTCTGTGCACCATTTGTTTAGCCTTTCAAGAACTATCTCCTGTTTCCTCTAATTTAGTCCTTGTGTTAGCAGATTCTGTAATTAGCAGATCGTCTGTGTCGGCGATGCAGCCACTAATGTTTGTTATATACTGGAACTTGTTCGGCAATGACCTTATGCCAACATCCCAGAACTCTGGACTACAAACAGAGCCTTTGGCAGCCTTTGGTATGTCTTTCACAATTTTCTGTGCAGAACATTCGAGTTGCACCTTCCTGTCTGTGCAGTAATCTCGCAGACTGCTGTAGAGACACCTTAGACACCTCATCTATTACAATCTTTTGAACAAGGCATACCACCACAAATTATCAAAAGCAACAGCAATATGAATCGTAATGCCTATAACATACTTTTGCTCTGAGGTTTCCACTATATTCATTGCGTGATTTATCGCATCGTCGGTAGATTTCCCTTTCCTGAAACTGTACTGGATGGGGCTCATGCCTACTAACTACCTGCGGTCCCTCAGGCAGCGGCACAGGAGCTTTCCCTGTACTTCGGCTCAGCATTTATCAACCAAATAAGCCTTTAAGATTTCGGTTCTCTTGCGTGTTTGTCCTCCCCTTATTTTAGTATAATGTTATTTGGGATTTTCCAGATTCTGGCCACCCGACCTCACGAAAGACATTCATTTAATAACACTGTTAGTCTATATAAGGCACAGTATGGTCCAGTAGCTGATGCAACACTTCTGCTAGTATGCTGTCAGGTCTTGGTGCTTTCTTCTTCTTTAACTTCATTATGGCCAGTCTCAATTCCTCCTGGGCAAATGGAATCACAACACTGTTATTCACGTGCTGCTCTAGTAATTCAGAGTGAAGATGCTGATGGAACTCTGTTGTCGGACGATAAAATGATGAAAGACACAAAGTTCTGAGTAGGTACTGCACTGATGTCTCCCAGTCAGTCGTCATCATGCCGTCGGATCTTCTCATGATTGATAATACAGTGGGTGATCGAACCTAATTTGTTGCACGTTTGTACGGAAAACCCCAAACATCTGTTACCACTTGGTCCGCAATGTACGCTTTCCATTTTTCTGCTCTTTTCTGGTCTACTAGTTCTTTATATTGTTGTTTGGCTCTTCGATAGAGAATCAACCTTCTTTGTCGTTGTATTTCCCCTAAAGATCTTTGGTAATATCTCCTTGCCTGCCCTGCTTACGTCTTAAGGACAGTAGAACAGGACTAAAGGGAATTTTAACCCTTTTTACTTCCTAACAAATGTTAGGATCGCCTTGTCTTGCGCCATCTGCAGTTCTCGCACCACTTCGTCCCCTTTGGCGTCAACATCAAATCCGCTTCGTTGCAGTAGTTGTCTCTTGAACTCTCCCTTTAAAAGTTCCTGATTCGCTCTGCGTAGATTGTATTGTCGCTCGGGCTGGATGCTAGTGCCTAAGTCATTATCTGCGTTTATAATTGTGAAGTGAATGAAATAATGGTCACTTGATGTAAAAGTTCCCCGGGTATGGTACCGCGTCTCCAGTAGACCCAGAAGAACGCCATTACAACCGTGACCGAAACGATGGTTTTCCTCCAGGAGTAGTTTGATAAAATATGACGCGCTACCATACCCAGAATACTTTTACGTCGACTGACTCTGGCCGCAGAAGCCTACGCAGTTATATTATGGACACTTGTTGTAACCAGTTGGCGATGTGGTCACTGACTTTCGAGTTTGCGAGGTTGATATCTATATTTGCTGCCACACCCGTGCGAGTTTGGAAAGTAGGTGGTTTGAGTGGCCTATTCGTGACGTGAAGGTCAAGTTCTCGTATAGTGTCCTCTTTCGTTGGTTTCTCTTATATGCCACTACAGATATACGTAACAGAGACTTTAGTTATCAATAAAATATTCTTCTTCACTATTCACAATAGCCTGCCAGCGCTGGCGTAACTTTTCAATTCCGCAACTGCACATTTCTCGAGTACACTAACGTGGATCTTTGTGGATTAATGCGTTTAATGGATTTTCATCAAACCCCAAAGGCCTTGCTAATGTCAAAACGATCCGCCTTAAAAAGTGACAATCATTTTCTTGCCGTGCTCCGTCCAATGGAATTATCTCATACCTGGCGCAAATGTTTACAGCTGTCCCCGCTGCTGTTACTCCTCTATTGAACTCACGGAAGAACATGTTGGAAACGTTCCGATTTCTCCACTTGATACGCCATTTTCTAGCGTCCACAGCTCCACTCACTATCTCCAAATGACAAAATGACAATGTATAAACTCAAACAGCAACAGTGAACTACAAATAAAAAACAATAGATAAATAAACCCACAGAAACAGGAATACCAACACGCAAAACGAATACGCTACAAACTTAAGCACCAACCTAACACAAATTATGGTTCATACGTAATCCGAGGAGATTGCAACAAAACTGAGCGTTGAAACTAATTGGGAGAGCTGTGGCGACTCAAAGTCTGCAATCTGGTGTGCATTTCAGTTTTGACTCTATGCCTCCGTTGCTAACAACAGTACAAATGCCCCGCAGCATGGTGCGCAAACAAGGTGAGCAAGAGAACACGTACAGTGGAACCAGACTTAGCAGTGACAGGTTCTTTCCACCGACGAGTGCTACTATTTGTTTGACGCCAGAACGGTATCGTACAACAGTGTTGAGGCAGTGACTGACGTACGGTCTTCAGGAATTCCTCCGACGCTAAGACCATTGCGCAACAAGAGTTTCGCATGTCAGAAGAGATTACACGTTCTGCACTACCTGCAGACAAACTTCAGCTGCGGTACGGATAATAGTTGCACAATATAGTGGGAGTTAGATGACGCAGCACTTAGAATCATACTACAAAACTGAAATAGGGGGACAGTACGATTTTTGTGGGCAATGCGTTTAAATTGCACACGTGTTTACCGGATTGGTTACCGTGTTGAAAGATAGTGACACATGCCTGAGTTATTCTCAAGTGTAGTGAAGCATCCAGTAAAAGTTACTTGACGCGCCATAATAATGTGGAAATTACTGTTTGGAGTCCCCGCATAGCAATACACACTTCAGAGATTCAGTCTGACTGGTTAAGCGGAGAGATCGGCCAGTAATATTTTGGTTCTGCCATGATGGTTGTCGGACGTCTCTTGTCGCTGTTTGATGTCCTCTCGTAGCATTGTTCCAATTGTAGACTCTGTCGAATATTCTGAAATCTATTTTTGCAGAACATACTCGTCCGTACCTGCTCGTCCTCTTTACATAATGGAGATGGTATTTACTCAAAAGACACACGACTAAAACTGTTACTATTATTGCAAAAACCTAGTCAAGAATACTTAGCATTTCCTAATCTCTTCAAATGAATGGCGCTAGTTGCCGTGTTACTAGCCACAGATTTTCCTTGTTTTCCAGTCGCTACGTCTATTCTGCCCCTGATGACCGCAACCTGTAACTTTCCTTCTTTCCATGTACGTGATAGAAACTACAGCAGTTCATCACGGTACAGACAGAAAAATGAAACAGTGTGACCCAAATATAAAGTTAGTTTCGCCGAGATTGTCGTAATCTAAATTACTAAGCGGCTAAGACCGCGCACGGGTTGCAATTGCAGGATGACTATCTGACGGCCTCCAGGAGCAACAAAAATTGATTTTCGCTGTTTCAGGTAATAACTGACCAAATTTTAAAAAAATTATAACGTTGTCATAATCTACTCATTAAGAGATTTAATCTTACGTTAAAGGTTTAATGCAGTAAGTATAGAAGTTTGAAACTGTGCATTAGTCTTGAAAGAGCGCCTCTCACGGAGCGCACATTACCCAGCCATCCAGTACTTGAGAGCGAGAGGATGTACCGACTTCCAATAAGCTTTACACATAATTTCAAACCTTTTTATAATTTTTTCTGGCTGACACTCCCAAAATGATTGAGGGGAAAACTTAATCACTTGCTACATTTTCGCTGTTCATGCAATGAAACTACAGTGTCAGGCATGACGTTTTAATTCATTATTTCTTTACTACTTACTGTATTTGCAACAATCTTTATACCACTGAAATTACCTACAAAATTATATCATTGTGCGACTCGTAATTCAGGAGCTGTGACGACGTAAACAGTGCCAGGCGTAAAAAAATTGCTTTTGTTTTAACCATTGCTTACAGAATCGGCTGGGGTGGGGATGGGGGTGGGGAGGGGTGCACTTATTTTACCAGTCTGTCCTAGCCTGATATTATAGCTACCATGATCTGCGTCAAAAATCTCTCTTTCTTCTTCTGCAGTTCACTAGTAGTAATATGAGGAAATTAAACGATTTGAAACAAAATTAACTCCTAGAACTTACTTCTTTATTGTGCAATGGGGTCCACAGGCAAAAGAATTTCTGAGTGATGACAATTTACGGCAATGGATTTCATTGTTTGCCGGTCAGCTCGGTTTTCTGAGTGCAATCGGTGAACACAGAAGCACTGTGCCACACGCGACTGTACTTGTAGCCATCACGCTCATCGTAGATAGTCTCTTCTTTATTTCTGCTTCTAAGTACATACTTCCCAAGCTACCCTACAGTGCGTGGCGGAAGGTACGTTGTGCCACTGCTAGTAATTCCCTTTCCTGTTGCACTCGCAAATGGTGCGAAGGAAAAATGACTATCTATATGCTTCTATACGATCTATACGATTCTCTTATCGTATCTTCACGATCCTTGTACGAGATATACTCGTGTGTTGATGGCAATAGAATCGTTCTACAGTTTTCCGCGGACGGTGGTTCCCTAAACTGAATCTATCGTTGCATAATCAAATATAATTTAAAAATATCACATTTTGACATCTGTTTAGTATACGTATATATACAGGGTGGTCCATTGATAGTGACCGGGCCAAATATCTCACGAAATTAGCATCAAACGAAAAAACTACAAAGAACGAAACTCGTCTAGCTTGAAGGGGGATACGAGATGGCCCTATGGTTGGCCCGCTAGATAGCGCTGCCTTAGGTCAAACGGATATCAGCTCCGTTTTTTAAAATAGAATCACCCATTTTTTATTACATGTTCGTGTAGTACGTAAAGAAATATGAATATTTTAGTTGGACCACTTTTTTCGCTTTGTGATAGATGGCGCTGTAATAGTCACAAGCGTATAAGTACGTGGTATCACGTAACATTCTGCCAGTGCGGACGGTATTTGCTTCGTGATACATTACCCGTGTTAAAATGGACCGTTTACCAATTGCGGAAAAAGGTCGATATCGTGTTGATGTATGGCTATTGTGATCAAAATGCCCAACGGGCGTGTGCTATGTATGCCGCTCGGTATCCTGGACGACATCATCCAAGTGCCCGGACCGTTCGCCGGATAGTTACGTTATTTAAGGAAACAGGAAGTGTTCAGCCACATGTGAAACGTCAACCACGATCTGCAACAAATGATGACGCCCAAGTAGTTGTTTTAGCTGCTGTCGCGGCTAATCCGCACATCAGTAGCAGACAAATTGCGCAAGAATCGGGAATCTCGAAAAACGTCGGTGTTCAGAATGCTACTACATCAGCATCGATTGCACCCGTACCATATTACTATGCACTTTGAATGTCGTGTACAGTTCTGCCACTGGGCACAAGAAAAATTACGGGACGATGACAGATTTTTTGCATGCGTTCTATTTAGCGACGAAGCGTCATTCACCAACAGCAGTAACGTAAAAAAAAAAAAATGGTTCAAATGGCTCTGAGCACTATGTGACTTAATATCTATGGTCATCAGTCCCCTAGAACTTAGAACTACTTAAACCTAACTAACCTAAGGGCATCACACAACACCCAGTCATCACGAGGCAGAGAAAATCCCTGACCCCGCCGGGAATCGAACCCGGGAACCCCTGCGCGGGAAGAGAAAAAATGGTTCAAATGGCTCTGAGCACTATGGGACTCAACTGCTGAGGTCATTAGTCCCCTAGAACTTAGAACTAGTTAAACCTGACTAACCTAAGGACATCACAAACATCCATGCCCGAGGCAGGATTCGAACCTGCGACCGTAGCGGTCTTGCGGTTCCAGACTGGAGCGCCTTTAACCGCACGACCACTTCGGCCGGCCGCGGGAAGAGAGAACGCTGCCGCACGACCACGAGCTGCGGACAGCGGTAACGTAAACTGGCATAATATGCATTATTGGGCAACGGAAAATCCACGATGGCTGCGACAAGTGGAACATTAGCGACCTTGGCGGGTTAATGTATGGTGCGGCATTAAGGGAGGAAGGATAATTGGCCCCCATTTTATCGATGGCAGCCTAAATGGTGCAATGTATGCTGATTTCCTACGTAATGGTCTACCGATGTTACTACAAGATGTTTCACTGCATGATAGAATGGGGATGTACTTCCAACATGTTGGATGTCCGGCACATAGCTCGCGTGCGGTTGAAGCGGTATTGAATAGCATATTTCATGACAGTTGGATTGGTCGTCGAAGCACCATACCATGGCCCGCACGTCACCGGATCTGACGTCCCCGGATTTCTTTCTGTGGGGAAAGTTGAAGGATATTTGCTATCGTGATCCACCGACAACGCCTGACAACATGTGTCAGCGTATTTTCATTGCATGTGCGAACATTACGGAAGGCAAACTACTCGCTGTTGAGAGGAATGTCGTTACACGTATTGCCAAATGCATTGAGCTTGACGGACATCATTTTGAGCATTTATTGCATTAATGTGGTATTTACAGGTAATCTCGCTGTAACAGCATGCGTTCTCAGAAATGATAGGTTCACAAAGGTACATGTATCACATTGGAACAACCGAAATAAAATGTTCAAACGTACCTACGTTCTGTATTTTAATATGAAAAACCTACCTACTACCAACTGTTCGTCTAAAATTGTGAGCCATATGTTTGTGACCATTACAGCGCCATCTATCACAAAGCGAAAAAATTGCTCCAACTAACACATTCATATTTCTTTACGTACTACACGAATATGTAATAAAAAATTGGGGTTTCTATTTAAAAAAACGCATTTGATAACCGTTTGACCTATGGCAGTGCCTTCTAGCTGGCCAACCATAGTGCCATCTGGTTTCCCCCGTCAAGCTAGACAAGTTTCGTTCTTTGTAGTTTTTTCGTTTGACGCTTATTTCTTGAGATATTTGGCCCGGTCACGATCAATGGACCACCAAAAATTTGTAATGTAAAATGATCTCTGTCCGAGCCCAGTCGTTCAATTAAAAAGAAATTGTATCCATTGGCGTATTACGTTATGTCATTCTACGATTTCTCAATAGCCATTCGCGAAAAGAACGTGTTCTTCTCTCCATTCGAGTTGACTGAGCATTTGCATAAGACTCTCGTGTTGATCGAACCTACAGGTAACAAACAAATCTAGGAGCACACTTCTCTGTTCCTTCG
Organism: Schistocerca nitens; assembly: GCF_023898315.1. NCBI lineage: Eukaryota > Metazoa > Arthropoda > Insecta > Orthoptera > Acrididae > Schistocerca > Schistocerca nitens. The sequence continues at coordinate 361,964,588 of NC_064621.1, forward strand.
ATGTTGTCCTTTAATCCGACCTGGTGGAGATCCCCAACACTCGAACACTACTCAAGAACGGATCGCAAACTTTTATGTACGCGGTCTGCTTTATACCGAGCCATACTTTCCAGAATTCTTCCAATAATCCCCAGTCGAACAATTGCCTTTCGTACAACCGACATTACGTGCTCGTTACATTTTATATCGCGTTGCAACGTTACACCTAGACGTTTAATTGACAGGACTGTATCAAGCAGCACACCCGTAATACAACATTTGAAGATTACAGAATTTTTTTCCATACTCATCTGCATTTAGAGTAAGTGGCCATTCATGATACCAAATATAAATTCTGTCTGTCATTCTGTTTCTTCGTACAGTAACTCAAACTGTAGCAGTTTGCTGCTCGCCTTATTCGTCGTATCATTTATGCATATAGACGCAAGAGCGGTCCTATCATGCTGCGCTACGACACTCCTGACAATACCTTTGCCTCCTGACTCTCTCTCTTTCATGTGTTCTGCCGATAAAACAAGTCCATCACTGCAATTTCAGCATTTTACATTCCTCCTGATTTTCCACTTTCTTATGGTATATTTCCATTCATTTTATCAAAATCTACATATCAAAAGCCTGTAAGCGTTTTTTCTCTGTCCTTCGTAGTATTCAAGTTAAGGCGCTATCATTAACATTTATTCTTAATTGTTTACTTAACGGACAATAGAAAATACTCGTATCAGCAACTGGATAGCGCTAATGCAAGGCGGCGTACGAGAACACCACACAGGCCAAGTCGCAAGACTAAGACGGGTCGAACAAATGTGTGCGGTGTGGTAAGTGCTAGATGAACACAGAAGCTGGCTGCTTCCTTAACTTCAAAGCGTAGTAAAATGCAGCTGGTATTACGGTGTTGCGGATAGGGAAACTAGAACAACAGGCCGTTCTGTGATATTGTACTGAAAATGATAATGCCGCCGGGCTGTATTAATACTGTGGCTTTGTATGTGGTTTGCTCTCGGTCAGCCTCTAATGCGGGCGGTAACAGCTGACTACGGGACATCGGTAAACGCACACGTCCTACTTGCCAGAGTCGCCCGTGGCCGTCTCGTGCGCCGGCTATCGCCATGCAGCATTGCTACTCCAGAAGTGGAATATTGTAAGTGTTTTGCAGTCCCTGTTGTAGTAGACCACTTAGGGACCGATCTACCGAATGTACACTAACATTATGCTTAGAAATCATTTTATTTGCATAGAGAAACAGCTGTATGCTTTTTGGTGACAGTGCGCGTCGCATGAAATACAATTATTAAAGTGAAATTGTAATAAGGCGTGTTTCAAAAACATTTATCCGATTTGACAAGACTGTATAGACGTTGTACATGAAGTCCGGGAAGACTTTCAATTATTTATTGTATAAGAACCAAACATTCTACAGATATCATGCATATGTCATTTTGAAGAGAAACCCTGAAAGGTTTTTTTTTCCCTCTCCATGTGTACCGCCACAGCGTAGTTTGGTAATTTGCCGATAGTCAGTGCTAGTAGCAAACACGAAGAGTTCAGGTGCGGAGCGAGCTTTCTGTGCGTTGGAGTTAATGAAATGGCCTCCCCGATCACCAGATCTCAATCCGTGTGACTTTTTTTTGTGGGGACACATTGAAGATCTGGTGTATTTACCGCCTCTACAACGTGATGTAGCAGAACTCCGGGAGGGAATACGGGAAGCGACTGCCACACTCAATGATGCCATGCTGGGGCGGGCATGGCAAAAATTCGATTACCGTATTGACGTCTGCCGGGTCACGCATGGTTCGCATATCGAATGATTGGAAAAAAAATCACAGTTTCTCTTCAAAATGCAATATGTATGTTTAGTTCTTGTGCAATATATGATAGAAACTGTTCCCGGACTTTATGTACACCCTGTATTCTAACTGAATGATAACTTGGAGTTAATTTTAACTACACTGACACTATCTGGGCGCCAATGGTAATTTGCCATTTCATATGGTTGTCAGTCACAGCAACAAAAGGCGTTAAGGTTGTTCGCTTCAGCAGATGCAACTCATTTGCAACTGTGCTGCATGATCTTCGCAACCCTTACAGCTACAAACTGCCGACGATGGCATCAGCTGTTTCGAGACACTGGTTGTTTATGAAGGACAAATCCACAGGTCGCCCCCAGTATACTATTTCAAGAAGGAGAGTTTTGCACACAGTCCACACTAGTCTGCTCGTCTTTCCAGTCGAGAGTTAGCCATTATTCGTGTGTGTGTGTGTGTGTGTGTGCATCTGGCTGATTTGCGATGACGTTTGTGTTACAAACAATACCGGATTCAGTTGCTACAAGCCCTGCATGAAGGCGATGAACAACAACGTGTAAAGTTTTGCGAATACACTGTGGACGTGGAGTACCCCAAGGTTGTACGTACAGACATATAAAAAATATACCAGTGTAAAATATGGTTGTTGTTATCGAAATAAAAACTTTTTAGTCCTATGATTCTTCTTCTTCTTCTTCTGCTGCTGCTGCTGACTAGGGTTTCTCCAGTTTGTCGGTCTCATTCCGCGAATACATAAACTGTCGTCCCATTTTTTGGACGGTCTTCCGGGCAGTTGTTTCCCTTGCGGTCTTGCATCTTCACAAATTGTAACGTGTCTTGTTGAGTCCATCCTTTCCACATTGTCCTTCCAGTTTATTTTCCTTTTTTTATATATTTATTTATATCTTGTGTTCCACACTGTTCCTTTCTCGACACATTTGTTCTCTTATCCCGCATTCTTACTCCTTGGGTCTCCTCTTAGTGCCTTCCATGTCTCCTGCCGTTAACTTTTGTTTTATCTTTTTTGTTTCCGCTCTAGTTTCTGCTCATAACCGGACACACCGCTGTTATACATATTTTTACTTCCTCTTCAGTTCTCATAAATTTGTTTCTACACACAGAATTTTGCAAGAATCCGCCTACCTTTACTGCCTTTCTCACTTGGTTTTTCTTTTTCATGTTTAAGTCTTTGTTGCTGGTAATAGCGGTCTCTAGGTAATTATAGCTCGTCATCTGTTCAACTGACACACCACCTGCTTCTAATTTTCATCGTTCGGGTGTTGTCGATATTACTACACCCTTTGATTTTTTTGATGAAATTTCCATTTATATAGCTGAATCGATTAAGTAACGTTTGCAAAGTATCCTCATTATTTGCCGTCAGTACAGCATCATCAGCATAACATATAATATATACCACCTTATTTCCCATTTTGTATTCTGATTTGGTCCATTACTAAGTTGAAAAGGAGTGGGCTTAATGAGTCTCCTTGTCTGATTGCTTTATCTGTTATAATTTCTTCTGTCAGTTCTTCTTATCTTTTAATTTTCGTTTTTTACGTGTGTATATATATGTCCTACGATTTTCACTAAGCCAGTTGGCACTCTTATGTCGATTAAGATTTGAATTATACGCTTTTTTTCTAATCCTATCAAAGGCTTTTGACAAGTCAGTGAAACACAGGTAGGCTGGTTGTTAAGCTCTGTGGATATCACCATAATATGTTTTAGTGCGAAAGTTAAACTGTTGCGCTCCTGATTTTCTTGAATCCTTGTTGTTCTTCTGCTATTTCTATGTAATTCTACATTCTACATTCTGCTTCTAAGTACTATTGTTAACAGTTTTAAGGTAGTATCAAGTATACTTCTTCAGTAATTATCTAATACTTCTTTGCTTCCTTTTTATGCATTGAAGCCACGTTGAGTGGCCGCGCGGTTTGAGGCGTCATGTCACGAACTGCGCGGCCCCTCCCGCTGGAGGTTCGCGTCCTCCCTCAGGCATGGGTGGGTGTGTTGTTCTTAGCGTAAGTTAGTTTAAGTAGCGTGTAAGTCTAGACATCGATGACCTAAGCAGTTTGGTCCCTTAGGAATTCACTCACATTTGAACATATGCACTGGAATTGTAATACGTTCTTTCCATTCTCGTGGTATCCTACCTTACTTCACAATTTTGTTAAATAAATTGAGAAGCTGTTGATATAATACTTACCTTCCATGTTTTTTGCGCATTGTGTATGCCATTTGGTCCTGGAGATTTCTTGCTTTTAAGTTTTTTATTTATTTATTTTTTTAAGCATATTTCCTCTAATGAGAAGTCTGTTTGGTTGTCATTTACTATGCTTTGGTGTCTAGTTTCAATTTACACTCTGTTATGTCCTAATACTGTAATTTAAAGTAATTTTCCCACTGGATTTTGACTACTTTCTGTATCTCAATGCGTTTCTTAATATCCTTTATTTGCGTTTGGAGCATCCATCATCCTTTCGTTTGTGTTCCATAAAGGTCTTGTCCCATACTTTTTGTGTGTCGCTCTCAACAGTCCTCTTATTTTTCGAATATCCGAGTTCACCCTACTACGAGTGATCTTGACTTTGACTGTCTTGATATTTTAGAAATGCTTTCTTCTTCTTAATAGCTACTTTTTTTCAACAAGGTATTCCCTATATAGTATCACATTTACTCATTTCGTACCTATAGCTTCTCCTGCTACCTGATATATATACGACCTGAGAGTACCCTGTCTAACTTGTTCATGTAGACATGGCTATGAAGGATTTTCTGCTTTAATCTAGTTTGATACAGCATCTTAGTACTCTGGTCCTCTGTGACTTTAGTATTAATCCTTTCTTCAGTCAGTCTCTAATTTTTTTCGTTTTTCGATCTAAGTTTCTCGTTCAATTTAAACTTCACCAGTCCATATTCTGATCTTGCATTGGCCGATGTTACATTCTCACATCTAATATGTGACTTAGATGAATGGCTCTATTGCTTATGATGTAATCAGTAACCGACACTTAGTCTTGTATTACTCCTGGTTTATTTACGCTGCTGCTTACGGTGGAAGTACGTGTTATTAATACGTGGTTCGTTCAGTGCGCAAAAAGACCGTTCAGTGCGCAAAAAGACTTAGATCTTCTCCAGTTTTATGTATTCTTGTTCATTAAATCTTTTATTTAATGCCTGGCATAATCTAATCGTCAGTATGTCTATTGAGATCTTCCAAGAGCAAGATCTTTCCCATTTTGGGAACTGTCTCAGTTACAGCTTGAAGATTATTATAAAACATCTCTCTCTCTTGTTTAGGTCATCCCACATCAGGTACGTAGAAGTATACAAAAGTACGTAAAGTATAGCTTCATCTTCTTCTATTGTCGTCTTGAGTATTCTTTCGTTGACATAGATAACGTCAGTAATGTTTTTACGCTCGTAGTAGTAACAGAATGTGTAAGTTAAAATTCATCCCAATTTTCTATCTTCACGTATGTAGGCGATACTGATATAGTCTTGTGTAACTATATGAATGGTTTTTGACATACCTTGTATACACAAAACAAAACAAAGGTTCAAATGGCACTGAGCACTATGGGACTCAACATCTCAGGTCATCAGTCCCCTAGACTTAGAACTACTTAAACCTAAGGACATCACACACATCCATTCCCGAGGCAGGATTCGAACCTGCGACCGTAGCAGCAGCGCAGCCGGACTGGAGTGCCTAGAACCGCTCGGCCACCGCGGCCGGGTGTATACACCAAACGCAGAGAATATGCAAGAAGCACTCATGCATACGCTCGTAGTATTAATAGAATGCATAAGTTAAAATTCATCCCAATCTTAACGCGTGTCTGTAGATCATATAGTCTTGTAAAAATGGATGAATGGTTTTTAACACTCCTCGTATACGCCAGTAGCAGAGAATATGCACCTGGCAATCGTCAAGGCGCGTGCATATCTCTCTCTCTCTCTCTCTCTCTCTCTCTCTCTCCCCCTCCCTCCCTCTCCCTCCCTCTCCCTCCCTCTCTCTCTCTCTCTCTCTCTCTCTGTGTGTGTGTGTGTGTGTGTGTGTGTGTGTGTGTGTGTGTGTGTGTGTGTGTGTGTGTGCGTGCGCGCGCGCACCTTCACAGCTCTATCTTGACAGACGTCACATGTGACATCTACGCCTCACAATGGTATGAATGTTTTGATTATTAATAAAGAACGACACTAATTATTTATTTGCGTTCGGTGCAGTTGCAGCTGTTGGCATTCATACGCTCGCTGCCAGCTACTGAACATGAAGCTACCTTACACCTGATCCTAAATGATTTGGGCGGGCACGGTGTTAAGTTGGAATTGCCGTTGCGGTCCGGCGAGCGACGCGAAATAGAGTGGCGAACTGCTGGGAACCGTGGGCGATAGCTGTGTTATCGGTCTCATTAGCGGCGTAAATGCCAGAAATAATGGCGCGTGTGAAGTGCGGAGGGGGCATCGTTACCGGTCGCTAAACGCTCGCGAATCAGTTTTGCGTGGCCTTCTCATGCATAGGCAAGTGTCATCAGCCGTAATTAGGACAAATAACGCGGCAGGATTGGCGCCGCAGCCGTCTCTCGTATTTTGCCAAGGCCTGCGCGCCCTGCCCTTGTTCGTCGGCGCTCAGTAATCAGCCAGAATAATTGAATCTCGCCGCCGTGCTTCGTCGTTGGAGCCTTGTAAATTGCTTTAAGGGAACCAGAAACATTCTTCGTGTCTACAGTATGCAGGAAAGATACCGAATCATTGGACAAAAATGCCTTATTTCTGAGTGACGTAGCGGGGATAATCGCAATACACAGAAATTCACCGAGTCAACTGTTTTCATCATTTACGATTTTGATGTTTACCGCAAAACTGAGATTACAACAAGAAATTATTTCGTATTAATTTTTTTTATATCAGAACCATACAGTTACCCATTATACAAGGTGAACATTAATAAAACGGACAAACTGCAGGGGCAGATTTTTGACTGGAAATGGAGGAAAGAGGGTCTTATGAACATGTTTCCGGAAATGGACGGTGTGCATGCAACGACAACAAATCGTCCCGGAACATTCTGTGTCTAAATCTGTCACAAGAGATGTTCAGAGTGGCCTATATGGGATGCAGTGCACGTTGCATCATGGATTGCCGCGCTCTTTCGCACGTTCCGACCTCTTTCGCACGTTCCGACCTCTCTCCCAAATAGCGTCAGAGGCGTCGTGAAACTCATTAGTAAGCAGGAGATCCCGGGTTTGAACCCCGGTGCGGCACACATTTTCACTCGTCACCACAGATTCTACATAAATTCCCGATGCAGCTGATATCAATAGTTTCTTCTTTTTCCTTACGCTTCTCCCCCTGTACCTACCATTTACGTAATAGGTATCATAGCTGCGGATTCCACATGGTGTCAGTTCTTCCGGACATGTCAATAGAACTGTCATTGCAATGTCGGACCTAGTGTTCACAGTTGCTATTTGTGCATCACCCTACTTCCAGCGCCGAACTAGGCGTCTAGATCCCATATTTACAAATAATGCGCCGTGTCTCTCACGACTCCAGACATGCGAATGCATCGCCTCTGTTCCGATATTGTGCTAATCGTTTTGCATCTCGCTAGATTACAAACACTAACTGCGAGACTGCATGTGACAATTTTATGCCAGTTGCTTTGTGTAACAGTTCTCATAGCTCAAGTGGAAAAAATCTCCAGAGATAACTCGCTGGTGTATACATAATTTACCGCTGATTTACAGAAGCTTTAATTAGCGACGCTGGACACACTGACAAACTAAATCAGCAAGAAGATCCCCCGTGAGAGATGGACAGTAACAAAACACGACTTAAGCTCAAAGCCTCACCAGTACTACAAAAAGCTAATGAAGCAAAGCCGACCTCACTTGTGTGTTCGGGCGGCCATCAGTGAAAGTACTCATCTTCGACAACAGCTCAATCGCCAAATGAGAATCCTCACAGCATTGGACACAATCGGGCAGTGAGCCCTCCCTGCCTGCACATACTTCGCGTATCGCGCCACGCTCCCCTTCGCCGACTGCCGCCTCGGCCGCCTTGTCCCACCCCGTGCCGGTTGCAAATCTAATTTGGAGCCTCGGCGGCGCGCCCCCGGCAGGTAAGCCGATGCGCTTCCCGCTGGATGTCGTCTCCCGGCGTAATTTGATGGGCCGGCCGCTACGTGTCTCCCTCTGACAGAGTCGTCCTGGCTCTGCCAGCTGGATCTACGGTGGCACCGAGTAGCCCGTATAAGTCTTGTCTGCTTCTCAGAGTAGGTACAGCAGAGACCGAAACCACACATTTGACTTCTGTGCAAGCCACAAATCGAAGTGTTAGCAAACAGGGGTCGAGTTACTACGACCGAAATCTTTTACTATTGAGGCGTCAGGTTACTGAGTGTTTCTTCATGATAACATAGTTTACCCTGTGTGGCGCTTCTGCTATTTGGGGTGCTGTGGCAATATACACTGAGGTGACAAAAGTTATGGCATACAACCTAATATCGTGTTGGCTTCCCTTTTACCGGTGTAATGCAGCAATTCGACGTGGCATGGACTCAGCAAGTAGTTGGAAGTTGCCTGCAGAAATATTGAGCCATCCTGCCGCTCTAGCAGTTACTAATTGCGAAAGTGTTGCTGGTGCAGGATTTTGTGCACCAACTGACTTCTCGATTACGTCCCACATATGTTCGATGGGATTCATGTCGGGGGATTCACCGGCCAGATCATTGGCTCGAATTGTCCAGAATGTTTTTCAAACCAGTCGTGAACGACTATGGCCCAGTAACATGGCCTATTGTCGTTCAAAAAATTTCCATCGTTGTTTGGGAACATGAAGTACATGAATGGTTGCCAATGCTCTCCAAGTAGCCGAACATAATCATTCCCAGTCAATGATCGGTTCTGTTGAACCAGAGGATCCAGTCCATTCCATGTAAACACAGTTCACACCATTATGAAGCCATCACCAGCTTGCACATTGCCTTGTTGACAACCTGGGTCCATGGCTTCATGGGCTTTGCGCCACATTCCAACTTTACCATCACCTCTAACCAACGGAAATCGGGACTTATCTGACCAGGCCATCGTTTTCCAGTCATCTAGTGTCTAACCGATATGGTCACAAGCCTAGGAGAGGCGCTGCAGTGTTGTGCTGTGGATCTCGGAATATTGAATTGCCTAACGATTTTCGAAATGGTATGTCTCCAACTACCATCCCGCGTTCAAAGTCTGTTAATTTCCGTCGTACGGCCATAATCACATCGGAAACCTTTTGACATCAGTCACACGTGTACAAATGACATCTCCGCCAATGCACTGTCCTGTTATACCTTGCATATGCGATACAACTGCCATCTGTATGTGTGCATATCGCTATCCCATGACTTTTGTCACCTCATTGTCTTGTCTCCTTTTCAGCGTAGGTACTACAGGGACCGAAACCACACACTTAAATTATGTGCACGCCAGTTAGCGAAATATTAGAAAACTGCACTCGAATTGCTACGAGCCAAAGCTTTTACTATCCGGGCGTCAGGTTAGTGAGTGTTTCTTCGCAATAATCTAATTTAGTGTACCCTGTGTGGCTCTTCTTCTATTTGGGGTGCTGTGGCAGTATACAGGGTGGTTCAGCAGCCTCTACTGCAACCCGCCTTTAAAAACCACGCGCGAGATTTTCGTATCCTCCCGCTCTCTACGCGAAAACTATTAGTCCTACAGAAGAAACGAATAGGACCTAGTTTTGTAGGAAATTTGATGTAGTTAAATTTTGTATTGGTATATGTTTTCGCTAGAGGCCGTAATTTTCGAGTCATTCAAGAAAAACGTAAAAAACTGACCAGCCCCCATCCGTCAGGATTTCTAGTTTATTGCTTACGTCACTGCTTCTATCGCTGTACAAAAATTTGCGACTGCGCGAACTATTTCCCAAATTCGACCTATCTTGATCTTCATTCACTGGCCTTATTAAGCCACCGGCTTAGTCGAGCATTTACAGATTTTAAAATTGACGTTTGTATGAATTTTACCATACAATTTTGTGAATTTTAGTAGCATAAAGTAAACTATTTCATCGTTGCATTATGTCAGGCCTTCTGTGTACGAAACTACTGAGCTTATAAGGGTTAACTTCGGATCGAATTGTTAGTGTAATTAGTTTTAGCGTAACGTTTACAAAAGTCGTTTTTTCTTTTATTGTCACGGGCACATTTAAATTAATTATGTTGACGAAAAGGCCGGGCTTTGCTGGTGGCGTAATAGCTCAATCAATAGAGAACAAAAATAGTCGAATATAGGAATGGTTCTTGTAGTAGGAAATTTTGCCGGCAGGACTCAGCAGGACCAGCCATACCTCTGAAGATGTCCAACGTAGTATTGGACGAAACGTTAGGAATAGTAGAATTCCATGGACCACGGCCATATAACCCGGAAGAATTATCAACAACACATTCTAACATTGCCACTCAAATATACTCTTGAAGTAAAAGCTCTCTGTTGGAATAAACTAGTACTTAGTTCTACCTTCTCAAACTTCTTCTCAGACGCAAAATGCGCCTCGTAAAACCCATATATGTTTTTTTAATGATGCAATCGAAATTAACAATCAGTGGATTTAAATAACCTGATATGGCGCAAAATAAATCATAGGCCATCTGCCAGTAGAAAAATGTATTTCAGTTCCTCAGTCAGTTGTATTAGAGGACCACGTGTATGAACGTCCGGTATGTTAAATCTATGTCGATGCAGGCGGTAGTTTTGGTTTTATTGAGATCTTCGCTTTCAACGTATGCAACAACTAATGTCATTTGCCGTCTATCGGCTGTGTTATGCATCACAGTATCAGGAGTCCCCCCCCCCCCCCCCCCCCCCCAGAAGAAAGTGAGTACCGGTGTCCCAGTGTTTCCTAGTGAGGTACACAGATGTCAGTTGCCATCTTTGATCGTTGTATTCAACCAAGCACTTGCAGTGCGACATCTTAATGCAGTGCAAGTTACAAGGGGGGTCTGTTTGATCCAAAAAGAATCAAGGAAGGTTGTTGGAGATGCCAGTGCCTGTCCATGTGCCATCAATAGCTTGTAGATACGTTACAGGGAGACAAGTCAGTACGCAAGGCAGCTTGGAAAAGGTCGCCGACGCATTACAAGCCCACGTGTCGACCGATATCTGGCCATATTTGCATTGTGGTGTCGTATGGATATTGCCAGAACATTGCAAGCTGATCTCAGAGGGGCCACTGGAGCCGCTGTGTCCGATCAGACTGTAATAAGTAGGCTTCGAGGAAAGACATTACGACCCAGACTTCCTGTTCGAGTACCCCTCTCGACACAGCAACTTGTTGCAGCTCTAGCTCTTACACAAGTAGTTATTCGACTTGGCATTGATTTATAGAGCCGGCAGGTGTGGCCGAGCGGTTCTAGGCGCTTCAGTCTGGAACCGCGCGACCGCTATGGTCGCAGGTTCGAATCCTGCCTCGCGCATGGATGTGTGTGATGTCCTTAGGTTAGTCAGGTTTAAGTAGTTCTAAGTTGTAGAGGACTGATGACCTCAGCTGTTAAGTCCCATAGTGCTCAGAGCCATTGATTGATAGAGATGTCCGACGTCCTGAGGGGTGTCGTGCCAAATTCTGTGTAATAGGCGCGTTAGACGGTCAAAATCGCGAGCTGGTTGGAGGGCCCTGGCCATAATGCTCCAAAAGTCCTCAATTGGGGAGAGACCCGGCGACCTTGCTTACTAAGGCAGGGTTTGGCAAGTACGAATACAAGCAGTAGGAGAAAATCTCGCCATGTGCGGGCAGGCGTTATCTTGTTCAAATGTAAGCCCTGAATGGCTTGCAAGAAGGGCAACGAAACTGTGCGTAGAATGGTGCAGCTGTGCTGTAAGGGTGCGCTAATGAGAACCAAGGGGCTCGCTGTCAAAGGCAGTGGCACCTCAGACCATCTCTCCTAGCCGTCTGGCCATATGGCGGGCGACAGTCAGGGTGCCAGCCTACCGCTCTCTGAGGCATCTCTAAACACGTCTTCGGTCTGGAATCTCATTGTTTTCAGTGATAAGTCTCGCTACAAATTGAGCCCCGATGACCAGTGAAGGCACGCCTGGAAGACGCCACGTACAGAGGTGGGGAACCAGCCTGATTGTCGCGCACCATAAGGCCCTACAACCAGGAGTGCCACTTCTTTTCTCAGCATGTCCTCTTTGGTTGACATCTGCGGCGCCCTTACAGCACAGCGGTAACTCGACGATATTATACGCCCCGTTTTGTTGCCCTTAATGGCACGCCATCCTGGGCTAATAAATTTCAGTAAGATAATGCCATCCTGCAGACGGCGACGGTTTCTACTGCTTGTCTTCCTGCTTTCCAAACCCTACCTTGGCTAACAAGGTCGCTGGATCACTCCCCAACTGAGAACGTTTGGAACTTTACAGGCAGGATCCTCCAACCAGCAGAATATTATGACGATGTAACACGCCAATTGGACAGAATCTCGCACGATATCCCTCAGGAGGACATCCAACAATTCTATCAATCCAGTCGAATAACTGCTTGCAGTAGAGCCTTTCAGTACCTGGCCGTAGCAGCGTATGTGGCGACGGGATACTGCAATCGGGATATCGACTAGACGTATTCCTCTTCAGGGAATATCCGCAGTTGTCAAAATTCAGTCCCCATGTCGCTTTCCTTTATTTATATATGACAAGTTTCTGCCCACCTGCCCATCTTCAGGGAATTTGTTACAGTTACAGAGTAACCCGTCGAATATGGAACTGAAAGTTCACTTTCACTGAATTATGACAATGAACTTTCAGTTACATATTCGGCGGGTTAATGTGCAGCTGTAAGACATAATTTTAAGATGGGAAGTTGGCAGGAAACCGGTCATGTGGAAGCAAAGGAAAGCGATCTGTAGATATAATGTGGATAATTTTACAAAGTAAATATAGTGTCACAAGTAACTCAAGTTAGAGTAGTTGTAATAGTAATACACTGACGGAAAAAAAATCGCATCACCAAGAAAGAGTTGTGCGACATAAACGAAAGTTAGCGGGCGTCTTTCCACACCTGAGATGTATCTATTCAGATTTCGCGCCAGTCACATAAGAGTGGCGCTAGTAGCGTCTCTATGAGGAAGCAAATCAGATTTGCGTTACATACACGCTGCAACAATCGTGAGCATTAGTTAGCTTTGAGATTGGACGTGGGGAGTTGATGTTAGTCAGGAATGCCTTGTGTCTTTAGCGGTATTGCAGAAAGACTTGGCAGGAATGTAGCTACTGTACATGATTGCTGGTAGCAGTGATCACGAGAATGTACGATCGGAAGAAGACGGATCTGCGGACGGCCACGTGGCACTGCAAAGAGGGAACACCATCGTTATCGATGTATGGCTCTGATGCATCGTACTGCATCTGCAGCAGCAATTTGAGCAACAGTTGGCATCACAGTCACACAACGAACTGTTGCAGATGTGTTACTTCAAGGACAGCTCCGAGCCAGACGCCCTGCAGCGTCCATTCCAGTGACCCAAACTATCGTCATTTGCAACTTCAGTGGTGTCAAGTGAGAGCTTATTGGAGGACAGCATGGAGGTCTGTTGTGTTTTCTGATGAAAGCTGGTTCTGGGTCGGTGGCAGAGATGGCCGTGTGTTGGGTAGGGGGACGCCGGTTGAGGGCCTCCAATCAATCTGTCTGCATGCTACTTGTATCTCTGTCTGGTGGTTCGACCTGTAGTGCTGTCATTTATGAACAGCATTCCAGGGAATGTTTTCCAGCAGGATAACGCTCGCCAACATGCCGCGAACTTGCTGTACAGTGTGTCGACATGTTGCCTGGACCTGTTCGATCACCAGATGTGCCTCCAACACAGCACACGTGGGGCATCATCGGACGACAACTCAACGTTATCCACAACCAGCAATAACCGTCCCGGTATTTACCGGCCGGGTGCAACAGTCATTGCACTCCATCCAAGAAAGTTAGATCCAGCACCTGTACAACACAATGCATTAACGTTTGCGTGCTTACGTTCAAAATTCTACGGTTACGCCGGTTATTTATGTACCAGCTTTACCCATTTGCAATGGCTTATCTCGCGCTTGCATTAATATGTTATCTTACAGTGTTAACTACGTCAATATGTTACCTAGACAAACGTATTCCCGAAATTTCTTTACTCGATATTAATTATTTTTTGGTCTCGAAACTTTTTTCCGTCAGTGTAGATTGATATGATGGTAGTTGTGTTTTCATTGTTGCTGTGAACAGCGAGTTGTTCTCTCTTCCATGTAATTGTTTTATTTCCAACGTTATCTATACTCTAATATATTGTTTGCTTTCATTTTTCAGTACTACGAGATGTCGTACGGCCTAAACGTCGAGATGCACAAGCAGGTGAGTACATTAGGACGCCAGCCTGCTATCCTGAAACTCTTTGTGACTCGGTGTTATATACCCAAGTTCTTGTAATTTTGTAAAAAACTGGAAGTAGCGTGGACGCGCTAACATTTCACATGAAACACGAGGTAGAGTAAGATGCATTTTCACAAATACCCTTGACGGTGTTAATATAGCGCTCAGTTACAGTTCACTCTGCTGTAAACAAGAACGGAACGCAAGACGCGGTGACAGTGGATGCACACTTAATAGACGTGCATAGGAACAATTTAATCTTCGACACAAGGCAGGCTAGAAAAGAATGGATGGTTTGCGCCTTACTTTGTATTCTAGATGCAGCTACTTCTTTGGAAGAGAATATAAATGTCTTTCCACACTGCTGAATGTGAAGAATACAACAAATTTTGTTTTGAAAGGTGAATTACTTTACTAACGTCCACTACAGCTGAATGACAAGAAACTAAGAAGTAGGTAAGTTTGAAAGGACCTTGATGTGGAATAAAAAATGGTACACGGCGAAAACTAAATCAAAAGAAATCGACAAGTTAATGTGTGAAATGATAGCAATTTGGAATATCCTAGAATGGGTTGGGTTTTGACGCTGAATGCAGTTGTACCAACTGGACAATTAAGCCGTCATTACTCTGCACGAGGCAGTTAACGTGAACATGTACGCGGATAAGTACGCCCTACCTCAAGAGAGAGAGCGCCGACGGCACACGAAACGAGCTGGTTAACGTGATTTGTGCTCTCAGCGCTCTCCAGCGGCCGTTGTCGTCTTTATTTGGCTTGCAGACCACACAGGTTCTCTACGAAAATGTATGCACGCAAAATAGCTGCGTTTACTCTCCTAGCGATTGTCGGAAAAGAGCGGAAAAAATCGCGAAGAAGGTTGATACTCTATGGCTTGAACTGTGAATTGCTGGTAAAAGAAAACCACATAGCGCTACAACGATCTGAGATACATACCAGTAGAAGTTATTATTCGTAACTCAATTGAACTGCCATGCTATTTTCAGTTTTGAATTGAATATACGAGGATTGGAACTTTAATAGTGGCAACTATTTATTTACAGCTCGTACAAAATAGATACGTGTTCCAAAGTTTTACTGACCTTCAAAATAGTCACCAGCATTGTGTGTAACCCGTTGCCAGCGATGTGGAAGTCGTAGGATACTCTTAGCAGTGCCAGTTGTGTTGACAGTTCGAGCGGCGCGGTCTGTTGCCCGACGAATTTGTAGCAGTTCTGAAGCGAATGCCGTGAAGTGCTCCCTTCAGTTTAGAAATCGAGTTGAACTTACGAGGACTTAAATCAGGGGAGTGCAGTAGGTCGTATAGCACTTAGCAGCTCCATCAGTCAAACAGATCAGTAACAGATTGCACTGTACGTGCTTGAGTATTGTCCTGCAAAATGATGGCGAGGTCCTGCAGAAAGTGTCATCACTTCTGTCTCTGAACTGGTCGTAGGTTGTGTTCCAAAAATGAACAGCATGGAGACAGAAGTGATGACACGTTCTGCAGTACCTGACCATCATTTTGCAGGACAATACTCAAGCACGTACAGTGAAATCTGTTACTGATTTGTTTGACTGATGGGGTTGCTAAGTGCTATACCACCTACTGCACTCCCCTGATTTAAGCCCTCGTGAATTCAACTACTTGTCTAAACTGAAGGAAACACTTCACGGCATTCGCTTCAGAACTACTACAAATTCGTCAGTCAATAGACCGCGCCGATCGAACTGTCAACACAACTGGCACTGATAAGAGTATCCTACGACTTCCACATCGCTGGCAACGGGTTAAACACGTTGCTGGTGACTACTTTGAAACATGTATTTATTTTGTGCGAGCTGTAAATAAATAGTTGCCACTATTAAAGTTTCAGCCCTCGTAGATAAGTCATTTTTTCTGATGTCAGTTTGTGCATGCATAATATCCATACTCTCGCTGATTCGTTGACTACCAACACTCTAAAATAACGTACATCATCACACTTAGTTCAAGATCGATATTCATTTCGTAATTTCATTCGAACTGAAGAGGAGATTTTTTCGAAGCTGCTCACCGTCACTGAAAAATATATTCACTGACAAGATAAAAACGTGAGCCAGTCCATAATCCCAGAGATAGTAATATTTATTTTACAGAAAGTTTCCTAACAGCAAAAACTTCCAGAGTGCCTTGTCTTTATTTTATGGCATGGGCTGGTAGTCACTTTAAGACTTCTGGCCACTGGGAAAACATTCCAGTCGTTAGCCTATGCAATAAGAATTTCAACAAATACACCATTTATAATAAATAATATCGACTTCGGCAGGTAACACTTCTATTAAATTAATAAGAAAGACCCACAATCGTTTAGAAAACAGCAAGTGAAAAAAAATTTTTTGGTCGGAGAGTGATGCAAACCTGTTACTTTCCGCTGTACAGCTCACCACGCTATCAGCTACGGCTTCAACATGGCAGTTTTTTCTCTCGAACGTTGTAACACGGTGTAAAGACAGTATATTCAAATGTCATTATTTGATATTTAGTATGCAAACTGTACCGAAAAGATGCGTTTTTGATAGATCATCATTGTGCCGTAACATTGAAACGGTTGGCTGTACTTTCGTAAAAACATGGCTCTGAGCACTATGGGACTTAACATCTGAGGTCATCAGTCCCCTAGAACTTAGAACTACTTAAAACTAACTAACCTAGGGACATCACACACATCCATGCCCGAGGCAGGATTCGAACCTATGACCGTAGCAGTCGTGCGGTTCCGGACTGAAGCGCCTAGAACCGCTCGGCCACCGCGGCCGGCGTACTTTCGTAGCACACAAGTTATAACTCTAAAAAAATCAGCTACAGAAATCCGTTAACTACGGGCATGTAGCCATTGTATTGCAAAGGTTAGTAGCGAAAACAAGGCGTTTTCGAAAGAGCCTCAGTTTGCTGGAGCACCTTATATTCATACCGCACACTGTATGAGAAAGCAAACCAACGAAATACGTAATTTAACTCGGTACAATATGACGGCTCCCTCGTTCCGCTTGTGACGTAAAACAATGTCGCATCTCATTGGCTGCATTTCTCTCCACGAGCCAAAAATCAGTCATGGTAGATTTTTTTATTTCACGCTCCGCAGTGTAGTGGAACGTGGAATTGCACGCTCTGACGTCACCAGCTCCCCGCCCACGTGCGTTTTCGCGTCCCGTGAGAGGACGGCTTTATAGTGGAGCCATTTAATTTTATTTTCTTAGCGTGTATTTCCCTTACATTAAATAAAGTGTTACTTTTACCTAGTGCAGTTCTCGACCAGAAGTAATTACGCAAGTGCTACCTCCGACTTCGACAAAACTGTTGCCGGGTCTGACTCGGGTTGCGATAAAAGCACGTCCTCCGTGTCGCGACCCGTCTCGATGTACACGTAAAGGCGGCGGCGCGCCAGCTGTGCTCGCGCAAGGCCGGGCCCGCCGCCAGCGCTGGGAACTGGGTCACCTGCCAGCGGTCCAGCGGTCGCCATCTCCCGGCCACCTGCGGCCGCCTCGCCTCGCCGACTGATCGCCACCAGGACTGCGAGCCCAGCTGCAGATAGATGCCTCGGCGTGCCGTACTTCGTTTGTCACCTCACTGCAACATGGCGGCATCACAACGCAAAAGAAAATACTTTCAGATTCCACGCCCGCGAAATTCTCGCATGCCATCGTCACAATATCCGCAGTATTCAACATTGATGTCCACCGTGGTGCTGAACGCTCAGAAACGATCCAGCTTGCAGCTATTAGCTGTATCTGGCTCTCAAAGCACACAGTTTGTTTGCGAAATGGGCGGGCATAAAATTCCTGCGTTACGACTATTAAAACGCATATTTCTCCTTTGTCCGTATGATAGTCATGCTGTTCATTCTTTAGTATACAGGAATAAAAACTTCATTATTCATGAACATGTTATAAAGCCTTAAGAAAAGTTCCATGTCCAGCCGCTAAGTACATCACCTTAGAAGAGTTCCATAACAATTTAAAATAGTGTACCACATAAGATAAATAAGTATTTCACTAGCCTCACTTTTTAGTGAAACCCTGTTGTCATCCTTACTTCATCACTGTTTACATCCAGTAGCAGAATCTTTAAACGTGTGAAATAGAAGACTTGAAAGAAGGAAGTGCAAAATATCTTACTGCAAGCTCTCTTGGCATTTTTTAACGTAATATCGAGCATTAGAAACATACTTCTGTTAAATTAATAAGAAGGACCCAGAACATTTTAGAAAACGCAAATGTGAATAAAAAATTGGATTTTGCGAGACACCATCCAGCTACACGCCTCACACACCGCTTCGTGACTCCGCGTCTCTCCATAATGCATTGTCATGTCTTGTAAGTTACGATCTCCTGAAGACTTCAGCTGGCGATATGTTATTGACTAGCATTTAATTATAACAAATCGTGCGAAGAAAAACGCGCTTTTGCCGGATCTTCAGTGTTACCGATGACGTGAAACGACATACTTTTCATCGAGCGAGGTGGCGCAGTGGTTAGACACTGGACTCGCATTCGAGAGGACGACGGTTCAATCCCGCGTCCGGCCATCCTGATTTAGGGTTTCCGTGATTTCCCTAAATCGCTCCAGGCAAATGCCGGGATGGTTCCTTTCAAAGGGCACGGCCGACTTCCTTCCCCGTCCTTCCCTAATCCGCTAAGACAGATGACCTCGCTGTCTGGTCTCCTTCCCCAAAAAACAACAAAAACAACATATTTTTCATAAAACGCAAGCCATAATGTGAAAAGGTCTACATACGAAAATTCTTAAACCATTAATATGTTTCCTGTCATTTATGGTAACAAATCATACGAATAATAATCCGTTTTCGGTAGATGCTCTTTATGCTGGTGCTTCGCATTGGTATTGAGTAATAGCATGTCGCCCTCCATCGGTAATGCTGGAATTGAATATGGTGCTGGCCTACCCTTAGCCGGACATACTTTCAGTCAGGTACTGGAAGCTTTCTGGGGGAATGGCAGCCCACTCTTCACGGAGTGCTGCAGTGAGGAGAGGTATCGATGTCGGTCGGTGAGGCCTGTCAACGGAGTCGGTGTTCCCAAACATCCCCAAGGTGTTCTATAGGATTCAGGTCAGGGCTCTGTGCAGGCCAGTCCATTGCAGGGATATTACCACTCCGCCACAGGCCGTGCATTATGAATAGGTGCTCTATCGTGTTGAAAGACGCAGTCGCCATCCCCAAATTGCTCTTTAACAGTGGGAAGCAAGAAGGTGCTTAAAACATCAGTGTAGGCCTGTGCTGTGATAGTGCCACGCAAAACAACAAGGGGTGCAAGCCACCTCCATGAAAAACGCGACCATACCATAACACCACCGCCTCCGAATTTTACTGTTGGCACTACACACGCTGGCAGATGGCGTTCACTGGTCATTCGCCATACCCAAACCCTGCCATCGGATCGCCATATTGTGTACCGTGATTCGTCACTCCACACAACGTTTTTCCACTGTTCAATCGTCCAATGTTTACGCTCCTTACACCAAACGAGGCGTCGTTTGACATTTATCCGTATGATGTGTGGCTTATGAGCAGCCGCTGGACCATGAAATCCAAGTTTTCGCACCTCCCCATAGTACGTGCAGCGGATCCTGATGCAGTTTGGAATTCCTGTGTGATGGTCTGGATAGATGCCTGCCTATTACACATTACGACCCTCTTCAACTGTCGGCAGTCTGTCGGTCAACAGACGAGATCGACCTGTACGCTTTTGTGCTGTATGTTTCCCTTCACGTTTCCACTTCACTATCACATCGGAAACAGTGGACCTATTGGTGTTTAGGAGAGTGGAAATTTCGCGTACAGACGTATGACACAAGTGACACCCAATCACCTGACCACGTTCGAAGTCCGTGAGTTCTGCGGAGCGCCCAATTCTACTCTCTCACGATGTCTTAACGACTACTGAGGTCGCTGATATGGAATACCTGGCAGTAGGTGTCAGCACAATGCACCTAATACGAAAAACGTATGTTTTGGGGGTATCCGGATACTTTTGATCACATAGTGTAGATAATGTTCTCCCACCTCATTGCTCTACGTTCAGATGCGCACTTAGAATGTCTGACATGCTAGATGTTACTTTGTACGTTCGGGAAGACTCCGTAGAATGCTTTTTCCACGCTGTGACGTCAAACTCTGCACGCTCGCGTTGACATTCGAATGCACGGTCCATGTGACGACAGCTGTAGCATCTGTGTACACAAGCAAATTATTATGGCGAGACGCAGCAAGCAATGTTTCCTCGCTCTTTTTTGCGGTACTCGTTTGACGAACACTTCGGAAGTGAAACTTTGGTTCGAGTTGTGCTCGCCAGCCGCTGCCGCACTCTAACGATCTCGCCGATCACCGCGAAGCAGTAGTAGTCGTGGCAGTATTGGCCAGTGCACGCGAGTTCACAAGCCTAGCAAGAGATGTCTTCAGGCTCCCACGGATACAGCCGGTTTGGATGTAGAATTACTTACTGAAGAAGTGAAGAAATACACTGAAATGTGGGACACATCTAGCAACGGTTACCCAGCTAAGATGATGTTTTTATAAAATTTAAAAATTTATTAACCCGGTCTTGATCGCAACAGATGGTCTAAATTATAGACCAAAACTGGTTGTCAACCAGAATACCATCTATTGCAATCAAGACATTTTTATTAAATTTTAAAAATATTTTACACGGATCGCTGTTTACTCTCAACTGAAATAACGATTTCTAATTTTTTTTACTAACAAGGGAAACTCCCCGTCGCACCCTCCTCAACAAACCCCCCCTGTTGCAACCTCTTTTTCCTCGTTGTTTGCTATGTTCAAATTTGTGTCTGTGTCGTGCTGTAATGTCCTTTTGCAAATTGAGGTGTAAGGAAGGGACATGTAACGACAGTTGATTCTGCACAACTACTGTATTACCAGCTGAAAAGCTGAAAGAAAGTAGCTTTCGAATGGGAACCGCAAACGATTGTGTCAAGGCGAAATATCAAGCGAGTCCTCCAACGGAAAACACGTCTGGTGTGTCATGTACGCCATTAGCCGTACGTGTATCATACGATGGGAAACTCTTACCGGGGAATCTAATTTTTGCGCCTGATAAGTGAGTGAGATATGCCTTCTTGCACGATTAGGTTTTCGTATGAATGTGAATGATCACTCCAAAGGAAATGAAGAAAACGTAATAATTTGTCGCATAAGGTGCAACAAGTAAACGCAACAGTTTCGCAATCACACAGTTACTCTGTGCTCTGTCAAAACATATGTTTTTAACGTTTTTGAAATTTCGTTTCGTTTTGGAAGTTTTGACTCTTGAATTCCTTTGTTGTAACATAGTTCAGACCCGTTTCTTTTCGCCTGTGAGACGTCTATAAGGTATCTTGCGTGCTCTCATTATTCATCACAACGGCAATGTATTCTTATCGCATGACTCATAATCTATAACCAATGTATAGTATGACAACTGCTAAGACCACAGAAAGAGAACAAACATTTAATGACGGGACGGACAGTTCATAATATTGTGGGAAAAAAAGTAAATAACACGAGGGAGGCTTGAATACGACTCGCCCACTTGGCAGTCCGACAACATGACCACGTAGCGACGACGGCATTGCTCTTTAGAACTACTCTATGTTGCACTTGTTATTCTTAGACCGTTTACCATGTATATTTTGCTCTTTTTCCTTAGTTCAGTACAGCTTCTTCCTGTTGTCATGCTTGATCTGTGTTCAGTTTTTGACGGTTTGTCCACTGGGCCATCTGACCTGAATCTGAGGGGTTGGGAGGGGGGGGGGGGGGGAAGGGCGATGGTTTGGTTCCCCTTGTAAGAAGAGAGCCTCATGTTATCAAGTAACCTATGTGAGGGTTTCGCTAAACAACTTTAGTTTCATCTTCTCTTAAATCTATAAACAGTGTCACAAATGCAACTTTCAGTGGCCGTGAACTAACGAATGAAAGAGTGCAAAAACACTGCTTTTCCTCTGCCCACATCCATACTAGTTGCCTTCCAACCTAATACTGCTGAATCATAATGCTGCGATATCGCCGTCTGTGTACTGAAACGACTTCTGGCACAGCGAGCACGTGCTTTCTCTGTTATAATTTCAGCTGTTAATCCGCTCTCTTTTGTCAATTAAGATTTGTATCATATCCTTGTTTCTAATCATGTCAATGGCTTTGATAAGTCAACGAAACATAAGAGGATGGGTTATTAAACAGTATGGATATCTCCACAATTTGTCTTAGATCGAAAATACCGAGTATTTTCCTCCTGTTTTTCCTGAATCTTTACTTTTCTTATGCTATACCTATAAAATTCTGTATTCTACGTCTGCTTACTGTTAATAGCAGTTTTAGGGTGGTATCGAGCACGATACTTCTCCAGTAATTATATAACACTCGTTTATCTCCTTTTTTATACATTGAAATTATAATACTATTCTTCAGTCTCGAACCGCGTGACCGCTACCGTCGCAGGTTCGAATCCTGCCTCGGGCATGGATATGTGTGATGTCCTTAGGTTGGTTAGGTTTAATTAGTTCTAAGTTCTAGGCGACTGATTACCTCAGAAGTTGCATAGTGCTCAGAGCCATTTATAATACTATTTTCCATTCTCTTGGTGCCCTATCTTCCGTCACATTATTATTAAAAAAGTACTCGCCCGCTTTCGTCGAACCTTACATACGATGTTTCAAAAGTCGTGCGAAAAGTACTGTATCATTTCAAAACTAGAGTGTGGTCTACACATACACAGTGCGTTCTGGTCCTTTCCTTAACGCGACGTAGCACGAGGTCCAAGGGGGCAGGCTGGCGGCTGTGTTCCTCCGATTAGTAGTCGTCTAAAGTTGCATGCGAACGGCTACGCCTATAGATGTCGCAGATTACTTACTCTAATCTTAGGTTTTGTTCGTTTGACTTTTTTTAATTATGTATTTTATAATTTGTATATGATTTGGTTACCTCCCATGAACTTGATACATTGTTATGTTATCGCTGTTCCTAAAGCCAACGTCATAGCTTTCAACATCACATTTGTCACTCTCTCCTTTCCTTTTTAATAATTAAAAAAACTTTATTAATGTTATTTATGTATTTAATTTTATTTCTGTTTCGACGTTTAACACATTTTAGTTCAGAATAGTTTTTACCTAACTGTACGGTTTTCGCTTAACTGTACATACTCATATGTCAAACTTTTGTACAGTAGCGACATCTGGAGTTTACGTAACAAATATGTTTTTTGTCACAGCTGCTCCCCTGTTTGGACTGAATAGCAGCGCCATTCAAATTACGATGTTCCTGGCACTATGGCCCGGCTTCTACGAATTATTATATCTGTTCTCCTCTCGAAAAGCACCAAGGGAGATGCCGAGCCCAACATCCCCATCAGCCGGACGGATCACATGAGACATCGCGGAGACGTGTGGAATTTAATTCGGGATATTTACGAGAAGTCTGATGACCAGATACTTTGCGCCACCAATTCTCCCCTTGCTTGCGAAATACTGGCATTGAAAACTTCATCCATCAGAGGGATTCGAACCGTCTTGCCTCCGAGTCTAGCGCTCATCCACAGGCGTGCATTGACCACTCCGGCTACGGAGGCGGGTAAATTTGAACTGAATAAGATTTGAAGAAAGACATCGTCCCACCAGTCTGTATGTTAAAAGTGTTCTTAAAATAACATGACCAAAAGTGTCTGGACACCATTATGTAATGCGGAATTGGCCACTAGATTTTACAAGAGGCGGACCTGCCGGTACAAAAGGAGGTGGGGGTATTGTATTGTCAGTAGTTATGCAACATATCTCGGTAGAGAAGCAGTTAACAGCAGGATGGCCCTACCAGGGGAACTCAGTGCCTTCTACGTGGACTAGTCATTGCATGTCACTTATTTAACAAATACATCAGGGACATTTCAACCCTTCTGAAACTGGCCAGGTCGACTGTTGACGATGTGATTGAGAAGTGGAAACTCGAAGGAACAACGACAGCTAAACAAAGATCAGGCACATCTCACATACTGACGGGCAGGGATTGTCGAGGCGCATTGCGGAGGATGGTTGTAAATGTCTGTATGAAATCAGCGGAAGGAATCACTCGTGTGTTCCAAACAAAGTGCTAACAGTAGTCCAGCTAGCACAGTGATTGTGCCGAGGGAGCTAAAAATGAGTGGGATACAGTGTTGGAGCATCTCCTCATAAGCCACACGTTTGCGTAGTCAATTCTAAACGATGCTTGAGGTGGTGTAAAGAGCATTCCAATAGACAGTGGATGGTTGCAAACGAGTGACGTGGGGTGATGTGTCACTGGCTACTTCGTGGATAACGTTACCTGTCATCATCTCTAGTGCCAACAGTGAAGAACGGAATAGGAGGCTTTACGGTACTTGAGTGTTTCTCTTGGTTGGGGTGTGGCCCCCTTATTGCTCGTAAGAAATTTTTTGGCGTTTTGTACTGTGCACAGTACAGGAAGAGTTTGGAGACGATGATTGTATCAGCATGGTAATGCACTCTGTCATAAACCAGCATGTGTGAGGCAATGATTTGTGGACAGTGACGTTTATAAACTGGACAGGCCTGCCCAGAGTCTAGGGTCTGTACCCAGCGGAACACATTTGCGATGAGTTAGAACGTAGACTTCGCTCCAGATCCTCGTGTTCAATATCACAACGTTCTCTGATGTCGGCTCTTGAGGAAGAATGGGGTGCCATTACTTCACAGACTTCCAAACATCTCATTGAAAGTGTTTCTAGTGGTCGTAGAGGCGAAGGGTGGACACACGCCGTAGTAATGTCCACTAGGAGGCGTTCGGATACTCCTGATCAAACAGTGCAATCATGCTTTGGTGGTCGTCAACAATTCACTTGGTACGTAGTGAAGGGATTTGCTGTATTGGCTACGTGTTATAAGAGCGGAAACTGTGGCCTGTAATTTCACAGGGGACAAACCTTTGCTGAAAATGCGGAAGCCCCAGAAGGCGAACGAGGTGACGAGCGTTTGTCGCTCTAAGAGGATTGTCGCACGCTGAGCCGCGTTCCCTTAACTTAAGCGTTGTCTAGCGGGGCACCGCAAAGCACGCTGCCTCAGGGACGCACTTCCTATGTTCGTTTAGTTTCATACTTCTTCGACACACAAAGAGTAAATCATATTTAAAGCCACATGTTGCAAGCGGTATCCGTTGCATTGTCGTCAATACTGAAGGGAATAATAGGTAGAGGTCGAAGTTTTGTTAAGTGGAGTCTACATTCGCGGGAGGAATATCTTCTTCGGCAGATTTTATAGTTACATTCAATAATTTTTTCAAAGTGTAAAATACTTTTTAAAATATCAGCAAAATAATGAAGAAAAGCGTAAAAATAATTAGTTACTTTTATGCTGGTTAGTAAAAATGAGTGTGAGGTGTACAGTGACATCTAGGTGGCGTTACATTTCTCGTGATGCGTAGCTCCTAAGGTGTTATTTCCATGTAGCATGCTTGTAATGTTGTCGAATTGGTATCTGTTAACGTTCTATTGTCACACATCTTCTTTACTGGCCAGGGGCCATATCCCATCTATTTATTCAGAACCAACGGGAGAACGGACGGAAGATGACATTGGCTTGGAATGGAAACCAGAAAACGCACTTTTCGGGCGCGACAACTTGATCTGCAGCAAAGACGATGACAAAGATCTCCTGAGAGGTATGAGTATTTACAGCATCGTAATGTGTGTGGATTTGTGTTACTTGTTGTTTAGGCAGGCAATTAAGCTCTCCCTATGGGAACTCATCTTGTACTTACAAAAGAAAAACCTGTAGCTAGGTCACGGGCAAGATTGCTGTAGGCGACGGGGGATGTTTCGTTGATATTTTGACTTTTTTGTATTCTAGGATTTTTTTCTTTACTGCGATTCGCCTCCTCGCCTCATAATGGAGGGGGTGGGCAATCAGCTGTACAAATATCTCGCTCTTAAGACAAAAAGTTTCAAAAAATAAGTAGATACGAAACGATGCAATTAAAGGGTGTCATATTTACATATGTTTCTAAAATTAAAAGATGAATTCATTGATCTTATTAATATAAAATTGATGCATTTGCTTCCTTCATTGTTAGTCAAGTCCTAATCGTAACACGTAAAGATTTAAAAATCTTAAAATGAGGATTTTCATTTGGGAAGGATATTTGGGAGGGGAAGGTATTTTGTAGGCTAATAAGGTGTGGGTATAAACAGTTGACCCGTGCTGCCCGTTGCGTTGGAAATAGGGAGAAGAGTTTATTTGGTGTGGATAGTAGGAAACAGATCTGCTACATCCTTGTAGCAGATTAGTGTATGTGCGAAGGGCCGCAACATGAAGAAGAAAGAGATAGTGAAAGATGGAGAGGAAAGAAGGAAACGTGACAAGGGGTGGAATAGAGAAGGAAGAGTTAGCGTTGGTTGAATGGATAAACGTCGGGCCAGATCTCATTGTTTGGGACAGGGAGGCAGTTGAAGTTATCTTGTGAGAGGATTGGTGAAACGAGACGTGTCTGTAAAAGTGTAGCAGCATACCAGGATTTGAACTTAGAAGGGAACAATAGGACTGTTGGAGTCAAGTTTGCAGACGTTGTAGTATGTGAAGAGGTATTCAATGAGATTGAGGAGAGGTTTGAATTTGATGAGATGGCGAAGGATCTTTGCGGAAGGAAGGTGGATGGTACATACGGAAAGTTGGAGAGCTGGCGTTGAGCGTGGAATTCAACGGTATAGATGAAGTAATAGAACTTTACTGGAGTGGATATCCATGCAGCAATGGCGGAGGATGGGTAGGGTGAAGGTTTCGTGGGTTTGATGCATAGTGGACAGCTGCAATCCCCATCCTCGGCCAGTTAATAGTCTGATTATCGTGAGCTTTCCGTTGGATGATAGCACCTGAGTTTTCCATGTTAGTTGCCGGTCGAGTGTAAGTACTAAGTATTTTAGTGTGTCAGTTAGTAGTGTAGGATAGTAACAAGTGGATCACTAGAAGTCACGAGAAAAGAACGTGCGGGGTTATCTATGACGTTTTATGTGCCGTTGAAATCAATATGCATTTGATGTCCAATGTGAGTATAGAGCTAGTAAGATTCTAGTCACATGCAACTGATGAAACCTAATCTCGCTCAGTGACTGATGCTACGTTAACTAAAATTTACTGGATTTTTTATTTATTTTTTATTTTGAAAGCTGCTTAGCCAGATTAGCGCTGCCACATGGAACAGTCTGGGGTTCCCAGTGACCGTGAGCCAAACCATTCTCTTCCTTGGTTGGTCTTAGATAGATTAGATTGGTGGTGGGATAGTAGTAGGGTTAGATTTTAGTTTTTAATTATCTTTGCTGTGCTCTTCAGTACGTGTGCATATTTTAGCGCAAGATTGCTTTACAAATGTAAATGCCACGTACAAGCTGCTTTAGCCTCTAAATAGTGCGCAAATTCATATCTACATCAATAATAATAATAATAATAATAAATAAATAAATAAATGATGATGATGATGATGATGATGATAATAAAAGAAGTTGGTGTGTGCGCTAACTTCATAGCGAATAGACACCGGCGGTGGGCCGGCGAAAGGTATGTATAGGACAATCCCCCTCCTGTTCCTCCCTCAGGCGCTCCCTATGAGTCGGTGCGGTCCGCGCCCCGCGCGCGGTCCAGGTACAGCGTCCGTTCTCCCGCTGTCTGGGCGCTGCGTCCTCGGTCTTCTCGTTCAGGAGGGTCTGCCGGCACCGCTCTCGTTATTCTTCCCTCCTCCCCCAAAGTCGGTACACTCTGGGAAATATCCTTTTTCTTCTTAGTCCGGGTGATCGCGGGTTCCCACGCCATGCTAAGTATGTAACCGCTGTCACGATTTAGTTGTGGCTCCCTTACTCTGATCTCTATGGCTTTTTTGATGACACAGTCCCAGTATTTGGAAGTCTGTTTCAGGACTTTGGTTTGGTTATAATCCATGCTGTGGAGTTCCGACAGGCAATGCTCAGTGATTGCCGACTTACTGGGCTGTTGCAGTGAAGTGTGCCGTTGATGTTCTCGGCATCGGTCCTCAGTGGTACGAATGGTTTGACCTATGTATACACTACCGCATTGGCAAGGTATCTGATAAACCCCTGATTTACGTAGACCAAGGTTGTCCTTGACACTACCAAGAAGGCTCTTGGTTTTGCTTGGAGGACGGAAGATGGTTTTCACTTGGTGTTTACGTAAAATGCGTCCAATTTTTCCGGATAAGGCTCCACAAAACGGAATAATAGCCAGGGCCGCCACCTCCTGAGGTTTTCATCCTCAGTTTCCGCCGGTGCTGCAGGTGTGGGATGTACAGCCTTCCTAATTTGCCCTTCCTTGTAATCGTTCCTCCGAAACACGGTGTTCAGATGGTCCCATTCTTGTTGGAGACTGTCCCTGTCGGAGATGGTGTGAGCTCTGTGTACAAGAGTTTTGAGCACGCCATTCTTTTGTGCCGGGTGGTGTCAGCTATCCGCATGTAGGTACAAATCGGTTTGCGTCTTCTTCCTATACACGCTGTGGCCCAAAGTGCCGTCAGCTCGTCTTCTAATCAAAACATCTAGGAAAGGGAGCATACCATCCGTTTCGATCTTCATGGTGAACTTAATATTCTCGTGTCTGGAGTTGAGATGTGTGAGGAAGTCTGCTAGTTTATCTCTTCCATGTGGCCAGATAACGACGGTGTCATCCACATATCTAAAGAAACAGGTGGGTTTTAGATGTGCTGATTCAAGAGCTTCCTCCTCTAAATGTTCCATGTACACATTTGCGACAACGGGTGAGAGAGGACTCCCCATGGCTACTCCTTCTGTCTGCTCCTAGTATTTACCGTCAAATAAGAAGTAAGTTGATGTCAGAACATGTCTGAAAAGGTTGGTGGTCTCTTCGTCAAATTTCTGGCTGATGAGTTCCAAGGATTCTTGTAACGGAACTTTAGTGAATAGAGATACCACGTCGAAGCTCACCAGTATGTCAGATTCCTTAAGCACCAGGTTGTTGATGCGTCCCAGGAAATCCACGGAGTTACGGATATGCTCCCAAGCTAGGGGATAAGCAGTTGTTTGAGGTGCTTGGCGAGAAGGTACGTTGGGGCACCAATACTGCTGACAATGGGACGTGCCTGGAGAAACTGAAGAATCACATCACATACCTCTACGGGGAGGAGATGTATCGCAGCATGAAAAGGATCGACAAGCTGCGTCATCGGAGAAGCCGTCTACTGAGTTCTTTTATTTTTCTTATGAAGTGCCCTCTAGCGGGTTGCCGTACCATTGGTTCCCAGATTGTATACCAGCACAGCAGCCGATCAAAACACGCCATTATGTTTACGAGTTAGCGCCCAGCAGACCTCCCCCCCTCCCCCAGGGAACAAGCGGCGCTCTTACCTTCTTCAGCGACACAGCTGTTGCCACCGTCGGCGTTACTTCTGTGGCGCTACATCGCATCTACCGATCACGGGTACGTGGCAAGCCGAGCAAGTATCAATCCGCCGAGCCTGTACATCATTGCCCGCTCGGCATCGGAGCCAGCCAGCAGTTCCAACCGCAGCACCAACCACGGAGCAGCACCGCAACGAGCTACTAGCAGTCGCAGCCGGAGCTATCGCTTCTGTCGACCACGGTCTCTACGGACTCTGTGCTCGTGGGAAACTATGCGCCGGATGATCTCAGACTTTGAGCTTGTGACAAGTAAATCACAGTGTCGACAGTGAGCCGCGAATACCACATTTAAGGCATTACCTCTCAACACGGACAACGCAGTGGCCGACGGCTTTCACTTAACGATTGAGAGCAGCAGCGTTTGTGTGGAGTTGTCATTGCTAACAGATAAGTAACGCTTCGTGAAATAACCGCAGAAAAAATGTTTGACGTACGATGAACGTATCCGATATGACAGCGCGGCGGAATTTGGCGCCAACGGGCTGTGGCAGCACACGATCGACGTGTGTGCCTGCACCAACTCTCCTGGGTTTGTGACCATATCAGTTGGACACTAGACCACTAGAAAACCGTGGTCTGGTCAGAGGAATCCTGATTTCAGTTGGTAAGAGCGCTCATTGCAGGATTGGAGTGTGGAGCAGGCCCCACGAAGCCTTGGATCCAAGTTGTCAACAAGGCACTGGGCAAGCTGGTGGTGACTCCATAATGGTGTTGGCTTTGTTAACATGGAATGAACTGGGTCTTCTGGTCCGACTGAATCAACTGAGACAGTATGCAGTCATTGATTGACGTCATGTTCCCAAACAACAATGGAATGTTTATGGACGACACTGCGCAATGTTAACCGGCCACAGTTGTTGGAAGTCGGTTTGAAGAGCATTCTAGACAATCCGAGCGAATGATTTGGCCACCCAGAACGCAAATGTGAATCCCTTCGAACATTTATGGGACGTAATCGATAGGTCATTTCGTTGACCGCCAACACCTCCGCAATTATGGGCGGCTATAGAGGTAACATCGCTCAGTATTTCTACATTGGAGTTCCAACGACTTGTTCAGTCCAGGGCAAGTTGTCTTGCTGCATTACGTAGGGCAAAGGAAAGTCCGACGCGATACTAGGAGTTATTCCATAACTTACGTTACCTCATCGTATATTTGCGTCTGTAGTTGCACACTCATCACTACAAAGTGATTGCATAATAGGCGGATCTAAATTTCAATAACTCGTGTGCAAACTCGGCTATTCCTAGAGCTTCAAAACTAAATTATAATTACGAGTCTCATTACTCTCCTAAAACACCCATTAGGTTGGTGACAACCTGGTTTACTTCGTCATTGGCAGTGGGAATTGTGTGCTTTGATACAAGACCCTTTGTATACCCTTTGCTACCTTTGCAGTTTGCCACAGTAATGGAGGGAGAGCAGCGTCACTGGTGACTGGTCAGCGGGTAAGCTAGAGGTAGAGGTAATGGCGGGAAAAGTGATGGTACCTGCCGTGATTGGAGTCTGGCAGGCACTTTAGGCTGCGGGTAAATTTTAGATGGCGCACTAGGTCAGCTGAAAGGACGCGAAATGGACCGTACTGCAGGGTGAGGGACGGCGCTGGACGCGCGTGGATCCGGCAGAGTGGTGCCGGTGGTATCGCGCCGGGAATAGAGGTGCCCTGCCTCGCCGCTTCGCTGCTATATTTACTACGCGGCAGCTCCCGACACTGGCGCATCCCCCGGCGGGAGAAAGCGCCGCGCGAGTCTGTCCAGCAGCTGCAGGGGCCAGTTCGAGGACCTCACAGTCCGTCCTCTTCCTTCTCTTCGCGACTACTGCACTCTGTTGGACCAGAAGGACTGTACGTCACCTTTAGACGTTACGAGCGGTCGCCACCTACAGTGGTTAGACAAAACTATGGAAACACCAAAAACAACAATAATTTGCCCTGCCTAATGCGATGCAGGAAAGCCGTTGGTATTCAAAACAGCTTTAAGCCGTCTCGGAATGGATAAATATGGGTCCTGTGTAGTATTCAAGGGAACCTTTTGCGTCTTCCTGCAAAATAGTGTCAAATTCAGGTAACGATGTGGAGGTCGATAATGATCACCGCACCCATCTGTCGAAAGTAGGTCAAAGGCAAAATAATGTTGAGGTCTGATGACTGTTCGCCCAGGGGAGATGCGACTATTCATCACCGTGCCCACAAAACCAGTCCTGTATGATGCAAGCTTTGCGAGTAGGGGTCCTGCCGTTTTCGAACACAGCATCACCGTTGGGGAACAAATATTGTTCTCCGGGACGGACGTGATCAACCAAAATCACATAATCCTTGGCAGTAATGCGACCTTGCAGCGTATCCATGGGCCCCATAGAATACGACGCTATTGCTGCTAAAACGATGTATCAGTCGTGGCAGCAAGCAGTCTACATCGTAGGCAGTGACGGCGTACACCAGACGCAAACGCGGCAAAAAGTTGAAAGCAGTATACTATAAGACTCATCCGACCAAGTGACGTTGTTCCATTGCTTCACAGTCAAAGTTTTATGGCTTCGGCACCACGTTTTTCTGTTACAGGCATTTGTATCACTGATGAATGGTGTCGGAATTCCAGCTCTCCCTGCGATTTCCTGATTACGGAGCTCCCTTCGTGTTGTTTTTGTGGTGTCACCGCCAGACACCACACTTGCTAGGAGGTAGCCTTTAAATCGGCCGCGATCCATTAGTATACGTCGGACCCGCGTGTCGCCACTGTCAGTGATTGCAGACCGAGCGCCGCCACACGCCAGGCCTAGAGAGACTGACTAGCACTCGCCCCAGTTGTACAGCCGAATTTGCTAGCGAAGCTACACTGACCAATACGCTCTCATTTGCCGAGACGATAGTTAGCTTAGCCTTCAGCTACGTCATTTGCTACGACCTAGCAAGGCGCCATTACCAGTTTATATTCAGTGTAATAATGAGATTTTCACTCTGCAGCGGAGTGTGCTCTGATGTGAAACTTCCTGGCAGATTAAAACTGTGTGCCCGACCGAGACTCGAACTCGGGACCTTTGCCTTTCGCGGGCAAGTGCTCTACCAACTGAGCTACCGAAGCACGACTCACTCCCGGTACTCACAGCTTTACTTCTGCCAGTATCTCGTCTCCTACCTTCCAAACTTTAGAGAAGCTCTCCTGCGAACCATGCAGAACTAGCACGGCAACGGCACAGCACGGCAACACGTAGTGGTCCTCTGCTGCGGAACCCCATGTTCAGCAGTATGCGCTGAATGGCGTGCTTCAAAACACTTGGGCCTGAAGCAGTATTGTACAGCATCGTCAGATACGCCACATAACGCCGCCGCCTATCCTGTTTCGGACAGCGGGCAAGCCTCCAACCGCCACGTTCTGTGATGAGGCGTGGGTATTCAACACCTTGTCGCATACTCGTGGTTTCAATCGTCTTCGACCACTTCCCATCACGACAGTAGCACGCTGACAGCCAACCAGCGTAGCCGTTGGTCGATCCCAGGCTTCGGGGGCCGTAAGAACGTGCCCTCTGTCAGAGTCGCTTGTGTCACTGGGATCCCCCATTTGCGGCTAGTCTCGTTATTGGAATGACTGCCCATTCGCCTGCTCTCTGCTTATAAACTTTCCTTACCGCGCGACGTGCTCGTAAAGCCACCAGACGACATTCAGTCTTGCAATGGGCTAGGGTCGTAATGTTCTGACTGATCAGTGTAAGTACAGGTTTGATTTTTCTCCCATATACGTCCTTATTTTACGATACATCTTCGGTATTCTTTTTGCCGCAATTGCATGTGTCAGTTCGCCTTTATACTCCTCTGACGGAGGTGTTGTACATTGCGAGGGCTATGAGAAAAGAAAAGAGACTGACTTTTTGTCTGCCAAAGTTTTTTTTCAAACAACAATATTGTCTGCTTCAAATAAGTTCCCTTCGGCAGCTATACGCCGGTGGAATCGATATTTCCAGTCTTGAGAGCAGTGCTGAAAGGTTTGAACTGCTAGGGCCTTTAACATGCCAGTCACATTCTTTTGAATGTTCTCCAGAGTCCCAAAATGACGTCCTTTTATGAGTCACAAGGACTCAGACCAGGTAAGTACGGAGACTGTCGAACAACAGAAACCCATTTTTAGGTAAAAAATTCCGTGATGAAAGTGGCTGTGTGATATGGAGCGTTGTCGTGATCCAGCATTCACTATTCTGAAATTTCCGGTCTCATTCGATTAACCGTTTTCCGGAGCCTTCAACGACATCTTTGTACAACATTTGGTTGACCGTTTGAACTGGATGAACAAATTCTTTGTGCACGATACCACTACTGTCAAAAAAGCAAATCTCCGCGCGGGGCGCCTGTCACGGTTCGCGCGGCGCCTTTTTGGCGTCCCCCGTCGGAGGTTTGAGTTCTCCCCCTCGGGCATGGGTGTCTGTTTTGTCTTTAGCGTAAGTTAGTTGAATTAGTGTGTAAGCCTAGGGACCGATGACCTCAGCAGTTTGGTCCCCTAGAACCTTACCACAAAAAAACAAATCAGCGTTGTTTGATCTTTGATTTGTTTATTCGAGATTTTTGCGGTCGAGGAGATGTCTCAGCGTGCCACAGTTACTGCATTGTCTCACGACATTGCTCGGAAGTCCAGGATTCATCACCTGTGATCACACGACTAACCTTTCGTAGTCATTGGCAGTCCTCTCAAGAAGATCAATGCACACGTTACTTTGATTGTCTTCGTGCTCAGTTGTTAAGTTTTATGGCACCGACCTTCCGCATGTGCAAAATTTCGGTCAAAATGCGATGTGTGGCGAAGGCGTTTAAGTTTAACGGGTCACCCATGGCTCTTATTGTTAAACGTGTGTTCTCAGTCTTCTAAAAATGATTTGTGCCAGCGCAAAACTTGTGCACTAGATAAAGAATGTTCCCCATACACCTGTTTCAACTTTTTGAAGGTCACACTCGCGGATTCCCAAAGTTTAGCACAAAACTTGATGCCATAACTTTGTCCTGAATTCGGCTGTTCCATTTTTGTAACAACAAAAATCACGTGATGGCTCCTCGGACTGAGCATCTGGAAGGGATGAATACACCGGTCTACACGAGTGGAACAACTCAGCGTTACCAGATCGCTCGCAGTGTTGTCAGTCTCACTACTTTTCTCTCATACCTCGAAAGTAACGATTCGTCGAGAAGCTGGCGACTCGCAATCCCAGAGTCATAAAGGAATATTTGATTGAACAGAGGTGCAGAATTGTCCTTTGTATTGATTTAATATGTCTGTTTTTCATCCATGTCCCTTTAACGTAATTCCTCCTACAATGCAGAACCTATGTAAACTGCAGTTCTACGTTATGAGGCTTCCTCGATGTAACAACCTCCTCGCAAGTTATCAAAAACTTCACAATTGCAGATACTCAAATCTGAGACAAATACGAATTCAAAGTTTGTAAATGTGTTGCTGTTGCCAACGAATAAAACAGACATGGCAGTGTGGAATGGGACTCCTTTCTCAACTTACTTGTATTATTTCGCAAGCTATTTCTGAATTCCGAGATGACACAATGACGTGGTTGAGGTCAATTATTAGAAAAGCTATCTTGGGGCATGGCCTATGCGTTACGTAAGGAAGTGCAGTGATTTATGAGCGTACTAATATGGAGAAATGGTCGCAGCAGTATTTTCATTATTTCTCCGTAGGAGGGAATGTAGGGTGTTCGTGGGCTTCTTGTATGCGCTATTCAGCCAATGGATTTAGCAATTGTACTTATGTCGTGACGCTGTTTATTTAGTCAAATAGGGTGAAATTTAGATATGTTTATTGGGAATGTATTTGATGCAAACTATTATGGCTAGGTATGATATTCAATTTCCAGCCACGGGAAATCTCCGAAAGCCCTTGGAGAACAGATATTACATCACCCGTTTACGTATGAGATGTGTGAGAAAAGTCGTGAGACTGACAACCCTGTGAGCGATCTGGCAAATCTGTGTTGTTCTACTTGTGTAGATGGTGTGTTCATCCCTTCCAGAAGCTCAATCAGAGTTCCAGCAAGGTACAGCCATCACGTAATTTTTGAGAACGCCATCAGCGAAGTTGTGTTTTTGTTGTTACAAAAATGGAGCAACCGAATGCAGAGCAACGTTATGGCATCAAGTTTTGTATTAAACTTTAGGAAACCGCGAGTGTGACCTTCGAAAAGTTGAAACAGGCGTATGGGGAACATTGCTTATCAAGAGCACAAGTGTTTCGCTAGCACAAATCATTTTTAGAAGGCCGAGAATACGTTGAAATTGAACCTCGCTCAGGGAGACCTTCAACTTAAAAAACCGACGAAAACTTTGGACGTGTGCGTGCTCTTGAGCAATTGTTCCTCCAGGACAAATTGTCAACCAAGTATTTTACAAATATGTCTTTGAATGGCTTATGAAAAGGGCTAATCGAGTGAGACGAGACATTGCTGGCAAGTGGATGCTGCATCCTGACAACGCCCCATGTCACGTGATCACTTCCATCATGGAACTTTTGACCTCAGAAGACGTTCCTGTTGTTCGACAGCCCATCTATTCACCTGATATGAGTCGCTGTGACGTTTATCTTTTCCCGAAAATGAAAAATGTTTTAAAAGAACTCATTTTGGGAGTCTGAAGAACATTCAAAAGAATGGAACTGACATGTCTGAGGCTCTAGCAATTGAAGCCTTTCAGCGCTGCTTCCCAAGACTGGGATCAACGACTCTGCCAGTGCAGTTGACGAAGGGAACTAATTTGAAGAGAACAATACTGTTGTCTGAAAAACATTATAAAAGTTGGTATATAAAAAATCAGTCTTGCTACTTTTCTCACACATCACTTATACACAGAGATAGTTCGGCGTTGTTCATGGAGTAGGACGGCATTAAGCACTTAGATACAAAATAATTCTGCAGTTCTCGTCAAACAGTCTACAAAACTATCGAGAATATTGAAATGACAACTTCTGGTGCTGACAAGAAAAGTAACAAGTTGAAGAACATTTCTGCCAGTGAACTCGTCGAAGGACCCTGTGTGTTTCGTGGTTGCAGACTCAATTTTAGTATTGACACGAATGATACTTTTTCACATGCCAATGGATGTCTAACAGTGGCCATTGTAAGAGGTGGATCTGGTGTTCCTGCAGTCGGTGGCCTGGAGAGTTTCGTCGATCGTGATGTCATCGCCTTTCGCACCTACCACATTGCAGAAGTGGCTAATAAAGACTTTGGAAAATCTATATATACCTCACCTTGCTCCCTATTCCTGTATACTAGAAATAGACGTAAGGTGTCTGTTAATGAATCTGTATATATTTGGATTAAAGGTAAAGGATGTTGTGAATATGTAAAGTGCCGCGTACTTTTGCGCATCGAAAACTTGTGAAACGTATTTTTACCTAGTCACTCGTCACCTCAACCAAAGACGTTGTATGAACAATGGCCACTAATTCGTTTCAGATATGGTTCAGAGCATTTACTTACACCTCGTCCTTCCGTGTGCTTTAAACATGGCATCCGTGGAAATGAAATCTTCCTCTCGATAGGTGATGTCAGCAACACGAAATCAATGTCGTAAACCTGAAGATTCTGTCATCTGCCCCGAGATGCGTTGGACATCCGAAAGAAGGTAAATGTCATAGTGACTGAAAAGAGGGATCGCTGTGTCGTGTTCTTAGAATATGTCCACTTACTTGTGAAGGGCACTGTGAAAGTTAACGCTGAGTCGCCTGGAACTATAAGAAATCGCTACAGACGCCCAAAAACTGAATCATAGTCATAAAAGTTTAACGATAGTAAGTAAAGTCTTAAACTGTCAAATGTATTTCCCGCTGTGTAAGGTGGTGGATGCAACATTATGAGATATTTTAACGTGTAAGTTACCGTTTTCTTGGCTTTAATTTGTGGGAGACTGAGCGTGCTAAGTTATTAGTAACGGATGATTATGACGACAACGACGGAGACAGTGACGTGCTGGAGTAAACTCATCTAGCTAATTTACGTCAACTCATCAAGTACCTCATTGGACTGGTTTTGCCCTCGTAACACGAAAAGGCGTGGAACCCACAAGACATTTAAGGTGTTCACAAGACCACCATGATTTATAACCATGCAACAGTAATCAAAAATCCCCGGTGATTGTCTGGACTAGTTTCCTAGGCGTATTTCCTCTAAAAGGCTGTTGTTTCACATACGAATGCGTTGGGGAAAGGAGTCAAATGGTAAATAAAGCTACGTAGTACTCCTAACGTGGTCTTAACCAGTATCCTTTCTTTATCGACAGCCAAATTTGCAACGATTTAAGATAGGTCAACGCTGCTCCACATAGTTAACTTCAGCTATAGCAGCAGGTATGTTTCGCTCATGTTTTTACCACAATTCGGTAAATGATGACGTAATATCACTGTCTTCTACGCATACTTTAGTCTTCAGTTGCACCAGGTGACATTTCCACCACAACACAGACTCGTGCCTTCGAAGTCGCTTCAGTTACACGTTTATTATTTTGGAAGACACTTTTTAACGGAGACACTTTCGCGTTGTCTTGGATACTTTGATGTTGCTGTATGGAAGATGAAAATCCGCTGTTGAATGCCGTAAGGTTGTGTCGTGATTGTGCGCTGTCTGTTAGATGCTAGACGAATGAAAACATTGAGATATTCCCGTAAATTCTCAGGTGAATGGTACACGACTTGGGGAATCATTGTTTGTTACTGTTTCGAGAACGATGACTGATACAAGGAGAGTATGAATTTTACTGTGGGATGCTATAACACTGTTTCGTACCAAAATTATGCGCAGCTGGTGAATAACGTTTGATTCCTATAGCGAAGTGGAACGACATTCAGAGACCACAAGTGCGAGGAGCGTTCAGTAATTAATGGAACTCATTTTCTTTGTCTTCCAATTTCAGTTGGAAAAAAAAATGCGGAATTTATTGTAGGACGTCGTGGAATATTCCCGCTTCAGCCACTGCAGTTCATGAAGTCCCGATAGGTGGCGGTGCTACACGTACCTTCAAAAAGATGGCTATAACGGAGGTATCTTCCAAGCACAGAGCTATTATTAAGTTCCTTGTGGCCGAATATCAGAGCATCGCAGATATTCATGGGCGCTTGCAGAATGTCTACGGAGACTTGGTAGTGAACAAAAGGACGGTGAGTCGTTGGGCGAGGCGTCTGCCATCATCGCAACAAGATCTCTGTTAGTAGTGCTGACACATTGTCCACCCTTGGAGGTACTCAGAAGTGTTCTTTCCTCATCTGCACTACAGCCCGGATCTCGCACTTTCCGACATCCATCCGTTTGAACGAATGAACAATGCATTCGCAAGTGCAGTACGTGGATGGTGCGGAGGTTATTAAATGCAGCAGGACATTGGCTCCAACGTTGATCAGCAGATTGGTAACATGCGGGTATACAGGTTCTCCCAGTAAGGTGGCGCAAGACCGGACGGAGATTGTATTGAAAAATAGTGTTCTGTAGCCATAAGGGTGGAGAATAATACGATGGATTGGAATCCTGAATAAAATAACTTACTTACTTCCAGAAAAAAGTGTTTCATTACTTATTGAACGCCCCTCACATAAGCTTCCTCTGAATTATTCGAAACAGTCAAGAGTTATATGTTTGTGGTTCTGTCCTAATCAGCTGCTTCACTTATTCCTAAGATTTTATTTTGTCCTTTGGAACTGACATAAACAGTGGATGCCTATCAGTAGATCAACCGTTTCAAGACTGAGGACTGTTGCGCTCTTCAGTCCTAAAAGTTTCGAGAGTCGAGTAATAAAAAAAGAGTAATTTTAAATGTTGATTTTAATGCTTTGGGTGTTCTACATGATCTCCCCTAACTGAACCTCTGCCCTAGTGATTGTCGACGCCGTAAAGCAAACAGCAGAACACATTATTCGTGAATGCCCGGTAACAAGGTTTCAAGGTGTCTGGAACTACTTCGAAAAGGGCTGCCCGAAAGCTGTTGCATAGTTAAGTGCCGTGGACATAGATCTCTGATGGAACTGTGAAATTAATGTCTCCAAATATTTACTTGCTGTAATTTTGTGCTAGTTTGTTAATATTTTGGTCTGTTTGTTCTTTGCCTTATTTTTCTGCTTTCCATGTGTCATATTTTATTGTAGTTTTACCTCATGCATAATAAAATACTAAATTTTAAATATAAAAAAAGATAGTAATAAAATGAAAAACAGAAATAACAAAACAACTAGGAAGAGAGAAATCAAAGAAACGAAAATAACAAAATGAAGCTTTTTTTATGTACGAAGTACTACACTGTGGTAACAAAATTCGTGGGATACCTCCTAATATCGTGTCGGATCTCCATTTTCCCGGCGTAGTGCACCAACTCGATGTAGCATGGACTCAACAACTCGTCAGAAGTCCCCAGCAGAAATACTGAGCCATGCTGCATAATTGCGAAAGTTTTGCCGATGCGGGATTTTGTGCACGAACTAACCTCTCGATTATGTCCCATAAATATTCGATCTGTGGCCAAATCGTTGGCTCCAATTGTCCAGAATGTTCTTCAAACTAATCGCGAACAGTTGTGGGCCTCTGACATGGCGCGTTGTCATCCATGAATGGTTGCAAATGGCCTCCAAGTAGCCGAGCATAACCATTTTCAGTCAATGATGGATTCAGTTGGACCAGAGGACCCAGTCCATTCCATGGTAACTATTATGGAGCCACCACCAGCTTGCATAGTGTGTTGTTGACAACTTGAACCCATGGCTTTGTGGAGTCTGCGTCACACTCGAATCCTACCATCAGTTATTACCAACTGAAATCGGGACTCGTGTGACCAGGTCACGGTTTTCCAGCCGATATGGTCACGAGCCCGGAGAGGTGCTGCAGGCGATGTCATGCCGTTAGCAAGGGCTCTCTCGTCGGTCGTTTTTATTTATTTATTTATTTATTTATTTACACGTCAAGTTCTGTAGGACCAAATTGAGGAGCAAATCGCCAAGGTCATGGAACGTGTCAGTGCATGAAATGACAACATAAACGTAATTACAGATAAAAATAGTGATCATGAACCCGGAAGAAGGCAATCCATAAGTTTTAGTAAACGCATTCAACAATACAACAAGAATCAGCGCCGGCCGGGGTGGCCGAGCGGTTCTAGGCGCTACAGTCTGGAACCGCGCTACCGCTACGGTCGCAGGATCGAATCCTGCCTCGGGCATGGATGTGTGTGATGTCCTTAGGTTAGTTAGGTTTAAGTAGTTCTAAGTTCTAGGGGACTGATGACCATAGAAGTTAAGTCCCATAGTGCTCCGAGCCATCTGAACAAGAATCAGCATAATTTTTCAAGTAATTCCTCGACAGAACAGAAGGAGTGACCCTTGAGGAAACTCTTCAGTTTCGATTTGAAAGCGCTTGGATTACTGCCAAGATTTTTGAATTCGAGTGGTAGCTTATTGAAAATGGATGCCGCAGTGCACTGCACACCTTTCTGCACAAGAGCTAAGGAAGTCCGATCCAAGTGCATGTTTGATTTCTGCCGAGTATTAACTGACTGAATTTCTGCCGAGTATTAACTGACTGAAAGCTGCTTATTCTAGGGAATAAACTGATATTGTTAACAAGAAATGACAGTACGCCAATGCCAAAATACCCAGACTCGTGAACAGGGGTCGACAACTTATTGCCCGAACCGCCAGTTTCTGAGCCAAAAACACCCGTTTAGAATGGGAAGAGTTACCCCAAAATATAATTCCTTACTACGTAAGCGAATGAAAATAAGCAAAGTAGACTAATTTTCGTGTCGAGCGATCACTCACTTCAGATACCGTTCGAATCGTAAAAATGGTAGCATTAAGTCTTTGAACAAGATCCTGAACGTGGGCTTTCCACGACAGTTTACTATCTATCTGAACACCTAGAAATCTGAACTTTTTGATGGATTGTTTGTTAGAAACTGTAAAAACTGAGTCTTACTGTGATTTAGAGTTAGTTTGTTTTCTACAAGCCATGAACTTATATCATGAACTGCACTATTTGAAACCGAGCCAGTGTTGCACACAACATCCTTTAGTACCAAGCTAATGTCATCAGCAAACAGAAATATTTTAGGGTTACCCGTAATACTAGAGGGCATATCATTTATATAAATAAGGAACAGGAGTGGCCCCAACACTGATCCCTGGGGCACCCCCCACTTGACAGTACCCCACTCAGATCCCACATCACAGCCGTTATCAACATTGTGAATAATGACCTTTTGCTGCCTGTTGCTAAAGTAAGAGGTTGACCAGTTGTGTGCTACTCCCCGTATTCTGTAATAGTCCAACATATGGAGCAATATTTTGTGATCAACAAAATCAAACGCCTTAGTTACATCAAAAAATATGCCTAGCGTTCGAAACCTTTTGTTTAACCCATCCAGTACCTCACAGAGAAAAGAGAATATAGCATTTTCAGTTGTTGAACGACTTCTAAAGCCGAAATGTACATTTGATAGCAAATCAAGTATCCTTACATTCACAGCCTTTTCAATTACTTTAGCAAACACTGATGGCGTAGAAATAGTTCTAAAATTATCTACATTATTCCTCTCTCCCTTTTTATAAAGCCTCTGTACTCGTACTATTGCGTACTTTAATCGTTCAGGAAACTGACCATTCTTAAAGGAAGAATTACAAATATGGCTAAATACAGGGCTAACATGTGCAGCACAGTACTTAAATATTCTGCTAGGCGCTCCATCATAACCATGAGAGCCCTTAGTCTTCAGTGACTTAATTATTGACTCAATCTCCCCCTTGTCAGTATCACTGAGGAATATTTAGACATCATTCCCGGAAAGTTATATGATTCCTGTAGAAACTAAAGTTTTATTTAATTCACCAGCAATGCTCAGAAAATGATTGTTAAATACTGTACATATATCTGATTTTATCAGTAACAGAAATATTTTTACTACGGACTGACTATATCGTCGATCTTGTGCTGCTGACCAGACACTTCCTTCAATTTTATCCTGTGAATTAGCTATTCTATTTGCATACCACATACTCCTTGCCTTCCTAATAACATCTTTAAGCACCTTACAATACTGTTTGTAAAGGGCTACTGTAGCCCGATTGTGACTACTTCGAACATTTTGATATAATTCCCGCTTTGTTCTACATGATATCCTTATCCCGCTAGTCAGCCACACAGACTGCCTGTTGCTGCTAGTACCCCGTTTAGAACGTTCTAATGGAAAGCAACTCTCAAAGAGCATGAGAAATGTGTTAAGGAAAGCATTATATTTGTCATCTATGTTATCAGCGCTATAAACGTCCTGCCACTCTTCTTCCTTGACAAGGTTTAAAAAACTCTCTATTGCTGTTGCATTTACTTTTCTACATAGTTTGTAATTGTATGTGACATTTGTTTGAGTACAAAAGCCTTTTAGTGTTAAAATTTGTGCTTCATGGTCTGAAAGGCCATTCACCCTTTTACTAACAGAATGCCCATCTAGTAATGAAGAATGAATAAAAATATTGTCTATGGCTGTGCTACTGTTTCCCTGCACCTTAGTTGGAAAAAACACAGTCTGCATCAGATCATATGAATTTAGGAGATCTACCAACATAGCTCATTAACTCCAGATTTCGTTGCATTATCCTAACGGATACGTTCGTCATACGTCCCACATTTGTTTCTGCAGTTATTTCATACAGTGTTGCTTGTATGTTAGCACTGACAAGTCTGTTGGGTCGATAAGTGAAGGCTGTCGGCCATTGTGTTGTCCATGGTGTGAGGTAATGTCTGATCGGCCCACTGTTGACATCGTGGATCTCGGAATATTGAATTCCCTAACGATTTCAGAAATGCAGTGTCCCAAGCGTCTAGCTTCCCAGGCGTTTTGCTCCAACTACCATTACCCGTTCCAAGTCTTTAAATTAATCTCCTGAGTACAAATGACAGCTCCGCCAATTATAAAAGGGCCTTTTATACTTTGTGTGCACGATACTAGCGCCATATGTATGTGTGCATATCGCTATCCCAGGACTTTTGTTACTTCCGTGTAAGTTCAAGAGGAGTTCAGAGCTGGAGAGATAAGAAACCAGTTACAACATGGACGGAAGATAGAAAGGGAAGCCGCGGGGAGAACATGGAGTACTGGAAAAGTAAGAAAGAAAGAACGAACAGGTGTTTATGTTGTTGCGTGCTTTTAGAACAAAGCTAAAAAACCTGGGATCTGCGGTACAGGTTATCGGGCTAGGAAATAGCTTGTGACTTGTAATTTTGACGGCCTATCCAGAGCTAGCAGGCGTTTCGCGCTTTACGTTCGAGAGAGCCGCGGCTCCGTTCCGCGACTTGCCGCTTCGCTTCAGCTGCTGCCGCCAGCGCTATCTGCGCGGCCCGCCCTCACACTACCTGTTGCCGCGGCCGTGTCTATAAAACTGTGCGATTACCGGAAGCACTCACTCGCACCCACACGCCTTCCACAAACCGGTAATTTCACCCACGCGTGTGACGCACTGATAGAGACCTCTGACCAGGAAATGCCTGTATTGCGTGCATACGCAAAGGCTAGTATTAGTACACAAGAAGACTAAGCTCTGTCGGCTAGTCCTAACGAGGAGTGTTCGGCAAGGGCCACAACTTGATTTCCTAGACTCTTAGTGCAGTAGATGAGGGATCAAATAAGCGGTATCTCGGTTTATCCGTAGATATTTTATAGTTTCTGGG
Source organism: Schistocerca nitens (assembly GCF_023898315.1). Classification (NCBI taxonomy): domain Eukaryota; kingdom Metazoa; phylum Arthropoda; class Insecta; order Orthoptera; family Acrididae; genus Schistocerca; species Schistocerca nitens. The sequence goes on from NC_064621.1 coordinate 362,008,945, forward strand.
AAAACGATTTTCAAACTTCTCGAGATACGTTATGTGCCTTTTAGCGAGTAAACTAACTTTATGTGCCTTTTAGCGAGCAAACTATTCAACCGCTGCGGTGGCGCAGTGGCTAGCACCTCGGCATTACACTTTTTCGCCCCGTTTTCGAAACCCAGTTATTATTATTTTTATCATTATTATTATTTCTCTATCATGCCCATTGAAGATTACTCCACGAATGTTTCCGTATGTGTATTGAAATAACGTTGTCCATATTCGTGTGCTAATTGTATATCTGGTGAATGAATTAAAGATAGAAACAATAAATGAATGAACAAATGATTTGAAATTGTTTTCGATGAAATTTCTGCAGTATTCATAATCAGTTGCCGCCAGTTTTCGGCAAAGTTATCCGTTATGCATGGTTTACTGCGAAATTATTGCCAATGCGTAAAATCTTCAGAATGTCAACGACGTTTCTTTCCGGAGTGAGATTCATACGCTGAAAAGTCGCTGTGGCAGAAGGTAGTGCATCACGTGAAAGGAGTGACACAGGACGCATGGAACAATGAAGGTATCTTACAACAAAGTGTCGAAGACTTGATTATATCTGTCAATACGAGCATTGACACGGATAGTTCCACTGACTCTGACTCTGAATTAAGCGGTGTTTTCGCATTGTCTGATTAGTGTGTAGTGTACTTACTGCCATTAAATATTGTGTTTGTGAATTTATTTCGATTAATTCTTATTCTTGTTGTGAGACTAAGAAATAGTGTTTGGCCAGCTCTCGTCATCTCCTTACGGTAAGTTAGACTGAATTTTAATTCTATTTCATTTTGTATATACGTCAAGATGTTATTCAATGTGTGTAATAGTTTTCGAGATTTGCAATATAAAGAGGAAAACCTTTCCGGACGCGAAAATTTCTCACACTTCGATAGTTAAAGTAACAATGGCTCTAATTAAAATTAAGAAAAGATATTTCATATGCTTATAGATACCACCGAGACCGATACTATACGTAAATTTCAAAATATTTACGTAATATTTATAGGAGATAGAGATTTTAAATGTCAACCTTGTTTCGAGTTCAGTACTGATAGAGTTGCTTAAAAACGCTGTTTTCAGAAATTTATTTGCAGGAAACGTAATGCACTACGAAAACATTTAAGGATGCTTTGCCGAGTGCGTTACTTTGGTAATGAATGGAAAAAAATATTTTACTGTGACACCAATAGTTTTTCAGTAATGACGTGATAAGTTAGAAGCTGTTTGCGAAATCGAGAATTTAAATGGTTTCAAATAAATTAACGTAACTCTTGTCCTAATTAAAATTAAGAATAGATATTTGACAGATTGAGAGACATTGTAGAGATATACATCATATGTGGGTTTGAAATTTTTTGCTTACTTTTTGTAGAAGATACAGGCTTTAAAACGATTTTCTATCGCCGGGGGTAGCGATGCGCTGGCCCGGCTACCTCCAGCCAGTGCTTGACGTGACAACGCCGCAACTTCGAAGCGCAAACGTCAAATGACAACTACTTTAAACCAGACTATAGAAGGTGTTTAAATTACGTCGAAAACTTCGACGGCCGTTTTCTCAGAAACGGTCGAATATCTATGAAGACACGTTTTCGCTTATTTTCGTTCCTGTTTCACCGAGCGAAGTTGGGAAATCGGGTTATGGCACTTGCCGTGTTCTCCTCCTAAGTAGAACTACCGTCTAGTGTTGTCGGGGGCGCTACAGGCAGCGCCATACACCCGTCCACACGCCGAACACATTGCTCTGGCCCCGTACTTCCGTTGTTTCCTTGTCGAACTGGCGCTACTGAATAGGCTGGCTTGGAATGATCGTACATTGGATTTACCTTTAGTCCATGCCGACTGTGCTAGTCTCCGGTCAGCATTGTTTGTGATCTGAATTTATTCCTCGCAGCTACTACAGTACTCTTTCTTCCTTTTCTTAGCCTTCATCCCACACATTCACAGAGTCGGTATGCTAATTACTGGATTTGACAATGTTGGTACGAGAAATATTAATAAGTAATGCAACACTTATTTGTCTGAAAGCAGGTTGGTTTTATTCAGGATTCCAATAATCACATTATTCCCCGCTCTTTTGGCTACGGAACACTCACTTTGACACGATCTCCATTTAATGCGACGGCCTTAAGCCACATGACCACATGGTACCAATCTACTGGTCTACGTCGGAGCGTGACCTTAGCGGCGGAGGTGCGGCTTTGAACGTTTTCTTGAGAGGAGAGGTGGTGCGGCGTCATTCCATGGACTGCCGTTTTGTTTCCAATTCGAAGTGATGAACCCATGTTTCATCGCCTGTAACGATCTTCGACAATGAAGTTGTCGCGATCAGTCTGGTAACGCACAATCTAATCCTCATAGCTGGTCCCTCGTTGCTCTTTATGCTATTCTGTTAGCCAGCGAATAACCCAGCACGCACACGCTTCCAACCGGTGGAAGAGTGTGTCAGCACTACCAACAGAGACGTTCAGTTGTGCATCGATGTTTTTGATTGTGGTCCGTCGATCACCTATAATGGGAGTGTCCACACGTTCCAACGTACCAGGAGTGACAGTTGTGTGCGGCCGGCGGGCACGTGGGAGATCGGACAGGGTTGCGCGACCTCACGGTGATGACAGACACCTCGCCCAACGACTCACTGTCGTTTTTTCCACCGCCAAGTCTCCGTAGACATTCTGCAAGCGCCTTTGAATATCTGCTACGCTCTGGTTTTCCACCAAATGAAACTCAGTAACAGCTGTCTGCCTGGAACGCACCTATCTTACAGACGCCATTTTGAAGGCGACGGGTAGCGGCGCCACCTATCGCAACTTGATGAAACTATAGCGGCTGAAGCGGGAATATTCCACGATGTCCCACAACAAATTTCGCCTTTTTTCAACCGAATGTGGCCGAGGAAGAAAAGTGTTGCATTACTTACTGAATACACCTCGTAGTAGAGGGGGTGGGGTGGCGGTGACTTTCATGGCACTATACCTTCTTGCTTCCCCCTCCCTGGGACAGAATTTGTGCCCGGTAACGGTCTCCGTCTGATGTATAACTGAGGTGGGATATAGGTAGCACATCTAGTCGGATATGGGAAACCGCCTAATAACCACATCCAGGCTTTGCAGAATGAGTGTTGTCTGCAGCAGAGTGTGCGCTGATACGAATCTTCCTGGCAGATTAAAATTCAATGTCGGAGCCGCACTCGAACCTGGGACCTTTGCCTTTCGAGAGGAAGTGCTCTACCGGCTGCGTTATCCGAGTGCTCCTCACGAACCGTCCTCACAGCTGCATTTCCAGCAGTGACTAATTTCCTACCTTTCAAATTCGCGTAAGCTCTCTCGCGAGAGAGCATAACTTCTGTGAACTTTTGAAAGGTATGAGATGGGGTACCGGCGAGAGTACAGCTTTGAAGACAGGTCGTGAGACGAGCTCGGGTAGCTCATTCGGTAGTAGAAATGTTCAAATGTGTGTGAAATCTTATGGGACTTAACTGCTAAGGTCATCAGTCCCTAAGCTTACACACTACTTAATCTAAATTATCCTAAGGACAAACACACACACTCATGCCCGAGGGAGGACTCGGACCTCCGCCGGGACCAGCCGCACAGTCCATGACTGTAGCGCCTAAGACCGCTCGGCTCATCCCGCGCGGCTCGGTAGTAGAGCACTTTCCCCGCGAAAGGCAAAGGTCCCATGTTCGAGTGCCGGTCCGGCATACATTTTTAATCTACCAGGAAGTTTCACGTCCAGATAGGTCGGCATACCGGCGCTTCTCCTTAATCCGCCAGGTGGATTCGATCCGGTGCCGGCACGCTTTCCTAATTCAAGACAGTGGCGTATAAACACGGGCGGCTATCCAGCGGGTCGGAGTTAATGCAGTACTGATGAGCACTACACATCGTGAAACTGAATCTCGCCTTGTGCCGATTAGGGCGGTGATGCGTTAAGAAAAGTACATAAATAGAGCATACGCGAATCGAGAACATTTTACCGACGATACAGGCCACCGAAATGGGGGAATCGGCAGACAAAAAAGCGACTTTGACAAAGGGAGCATTGTTACGACCCGCCGCCTGGGAACGAGGATCTCGTAAACGGCGAAGCTGGTCCACTGTTCTCGTGAGCTTCTGTGGAAAGTGGTTGACGGGCGGTGAAACCACGTTATACGCCCACGCGTCATCACAGAGCGTGGATTTCGGAAGCGTGCCCGCTGTAGAAAGCAAGATAGTCGACGATTTGTGGCATATCTGACATCGAAGAGTACAGTGCTGGTGTAGGCGCAAGTGTTTCAGAGCACACTGTTCAGCAACCATTGTTAAACATGCAGCAGACAAACCCTACAGGTTCCCTTGTTGACCCAATTCGTCAGTTATGATTGCAGTGAACACGGGTTCAGCGAGATTGGACCGTAGATCAATGGAAAGATGTCACTTGGTCGGATGTACCATGTTTTTTTTACACCAGCTTCTTGGTCGCGGGGACATTCACCGGGCTTTTATGAGCCCTTTGGTAGTAATCGAACGCACTACGACGTCTGTAGACTGCACGAATGACCGCCAGAATTCCTTTATCCTTCATGTCGAAGCCGACTAAATATGAATGTCGTAAAAGTAGTAGCGCTACAGTGGCTTGAGAAGCATTGTACTGAACTCAACGTCGATGTCCTGGCGCCACCAGATTCGCCTGATCTGAACCTGGTGGAAAACACATGGGACGCTATGGGACGTTAGTTTCGCGCGTGCAACGCACCGGCCCGTAATTTACGGGAACTGCGTTACTTATGCGTAGACATCTGGTGGTACATACCTCCAGAAACTTACCAAGGATGTGTCGAATCCATGCCTCTCAGAACAGCTGCCCTGCTGTGTACCGAAGGTGGACCAACAAGCTGTTAACCAGGTGTTATTGTGAATGAAATTTTCACTCTGCAGCGGAATGTTCGCTGATACGAAACTTCATGGCAGATTAAAACTGTGTGCAGGACCGAGACTCGATCTTGGAACCTTTGCATTTCTCTAGCTAGTGCTCTACCGACTTCCTGTGAAACGCAAAGGTCCCGAGTTTGAATCTCGGTTGGGCGCGAAGTTCTAATCTGCCAGGAAGTTCCAGATGGTTATAAGGTTTTGGCCCATTAGGGTATAATTTCGGTTTGTATTTGTAGTTAATTTTATTGACTATTATAAACATAAGACTCCCAGTTCAGCACCTTATCTATATAAACACCTAAGAATTCAGAGTATTCTGTTTCATTTAGTGATTTTTCCCGCATATATTAGCTAGGTGCGTAACTTCGTTGCGGTTTGATTTTGCATGTTGTTATTCCGGTTGGTATGGGTTTATTTATCGATTGTCATTAGGTTCAAAAATCGGGTGTGTGTACCACTGCGCCGGCCGAAGTGGCCGTGCGGTTAAAGGCGCTGCAGTCTGGAACCGCAAGACCGCTACGGTCGCAGGTTCGAATCCTGCCTCGGGCATGGATGTTTGTGATGTCCTTAGTTTAGTTAGGTTTAACTAGTTCTAAGTTCTAGGGGACTAATGACCTCAGCAGTTGAGTCCCATAGTGCTCAGAGCCATTTGAACCATTTTTTGTACCACTGCTTTAAGCCTATATCACAAAGATTAGTGGGTGGCCATATGTGCATCTCTGCTTGCTCGTCAACAGTTGGCTCGTGAACAACACCGAGCATTCCTAACCTGTAACGTTACCGGTGACGAGAAATAGTGTCTCTATGCTAACATTAAGAAAAGAAGGTAATGGTTGGGCACAAACGAAGCAGCAACCCCCTGCGCGCATCCACAAAATATAAAGTTTTGCATCTGGTGGAACAGCGAGGGTACTACGAATTGCTTTCCCGAGGGATAACCATCACTGCTGACATTCATTGCCAATAACTGAGACGTCTTACAGACGCAATCCAAGAGCGACGACTAGAAAGACTGCGAAAGGTGATACTACTCCACGATAACGCCGTTCACATTCTGTAGACTGTCAAAAAACGCAGCGCGGGATTAGCCGAGCGGTCTATGGCGCTGCAGTCATGAACTGTGCGGCTGCTCCCGGCGGAGGTTCGAGTCCTTAGCAAAATTTAGGGTAAGTAGTGTGTAAGCTTAGGGACTGATGACCTTAGCAGTTAAGTCCCATAAGATTTCACACACATTTGAAAAAAACGCTATACAGGAGTTGAGTTGGGAAGTCATTCCGCACCCACCTTGTTCAGCTGATCTTGCCCCCTCTGATTTTCACCGTTTCCGCTCTCTATCGAACAACCCGTAAGTAACTTCCGTTCCGGATGAAAATGCGCTCTGAACGTGCTTCGACAAGTTCTTCAACTCAAAAAAACGTGCGCAATATGTAAACACGTCGCGGAATCGAAAAGTTACACCAGCGTTGGCCGACTGTTATAAATAGTGAAGGAGAATATGTTATTCACGACTAAAGTATCTGTTCTGTGTATCTGTTCTATTTATTAAATTTGTGGAAAAACGCTACGAAATCAGCCCAATATTATTTGTGACTTGTTTTCGGACCGACACAAAAGCCGTAACCGGAATTGTATTGTCTAGTGTACGCACAGCAGCAGACCTGTTGGAGCAGGTCGACTAATCCACCGGGTGTCGCCCATCTCGGCGGACGATAAAAAAGTTGAAAATGTAAAGACGGTCACCGCGTGCGCAGAATGCGAGACGAGACGATCGCGATAGCTGGTTGCGGAAGCGTCCGGCGCGTGGTCGTGGCGCTGCCGTCGCCTCGCCCGCCTGGCCAGGCCGCCGCGCCGTGCTGTGTTTTTCTCGGCGTGGTGGCATCGATTTTTCGAGTGCGGGTTAATCTGCGAGACGGAGCGCGGCGCGGCCCCGCCAGGGTAAACACTCTGGCCGGCCCCCGCTCTCAGACCCCCCCCCCCACCCGCCACCCCCGCCCCCATCAAGCCTTCCCGCCCACTCGTTCGCCGGCCACCGACCGCTTCGCCTCCGCTACCGGCACACCGCCGCTCTTTCCACTGTCGCCTCGTCCTCATTTCGTCCAGCTTTCGCGTTTCCCTGTTTCTGCACATCCTCGTCCCCTACTGCGTACCTATCAGTTTTCTTTTGTCTTATTCGTGACGGCGCCTCCCCCCTAACTTCCCCTCCCACTTCCCAACCTTTCAGCTTGCCGTTCTTTGTTGCGATCTTGCTTTTCTATCTTCCTTGGTGACTTCGTATTTCACTCAGCTGTTGATATTTACCCTTCCTTATTTCAGACGATACTGTCGACGTGCTATAAGTTTTAAAGTCTGTGTTTCCTTCCCCGTTCGTGGCTTACATTTCCTGCAGACTATTTGAACTGTACTTTTTTTTCGTAGAACCGCATTGAATGTCTTCTCGACGATGCGGTAATACTGCGCGCCCTAAATCGATTTTCTGATGGAAACTGGGGTGTTTTATCTCAGCTTATCTCTCAAAGTGTCAGACAGTAGAGTTAGATTTCGGAAGCTAGCGAATATTGTTATTCTGGTGTCAATATACGCTGCTAATCTTTAAAGGAAGGATAGAATATAACAAAACTAAGTACGTTCCTCGCAAAGTTAGAGACGTAAAAGAAGGAAACTAGCTTTTCGACTTTCTAGCTGTTCGAAGACATTTAAGTCAAAAGATCTTGACGTATTTGTCCTTTTTTACTTTTTAGTATTAATACCCATGTCTTGTAATAATGCATAATGGAGGTGGAGGAGTGGAAGAAGAAGGAGGAGATTAGTGTTTAAAGTCCCATCGACGAAGAGGATGTTACAGACGGAGCACAAGCTCGAATTAGGGAAGGATGGGGAAGGAAATGGGCTGTGCACTTTCAAGGGTAACATCCCGGCATTTGCCTGAAGCGATTTAGTGAAACCACAGAAAACTGAAATGAGGATGGTCGGACGTAAATTTGAACCTTCGTCCTCCCGAATGCGTGTCCAGTGTGCTAATAACAATAATGGATCACCTCAAGTAAAGTAACATTATCGTCTAGTAAAGTCATCAGAAGATCAAAAAAAAAAAAAAAAAAAAAAAAACAGGTATCTTTACTGTGCGAAAATTGGCAGTTGACCCTAAATAATAAAAGTGTGAGGTCATCGACATGAGTGCTGAAAGGAATCCGTTAAACGTCGGTTACACGGTAAATCAATAAAATCTATAGGCCATAAATTCCAAGTAAATACCGAGGAATTACAATTACGAACAACTTAAATTGGAAAGAGCACAAAGGAAATGTTGTGGGGAAGGCGAACCAAAGACTGCGTTTTAATGGCAGAACACTTAGAAGATGCAACAGATCTTCGGAAAAGACTGTCGACACTATGCCTGTCCGTCCTCTTTTGGAGTACCGCAGCGCGTTGTGTGATCCTTACCAGACAGGATTAACGGAGTACATCGAGAAAGTTCAAAGATGGGCAACACGTTTTGTATTATCGAGAAATAGGGGAGAGACTGTCACGGAGATGATACAGGATTTGGGGTGCACATCGTTGAAACAAAGGCGTTTCTCGTTGAGGCGGGATCTTCTCACGAAATTTGTCACCAACTTTCTTCTCCGAATGCGAAAATATTTGGTTGACGCCGACCTGCTTGGACTCTGTGCCAGTCATTTAAGTGTGATTAGAAGAGTAGCCATGTAGATGCAGATGTTACATGATGTCATGTCGTACGACATGACACAGGCCGTCACGTCATCCGACATGGCATTTGTCATGTTGTGCATTATCACCCAACGTGTCGTTAAAGATTAGGAGTGGCCGAGTGGTTCTAGGCGCTTCAGTCTGGAACCGCGCGACCGCTACGGTCGCAGGTTCGAATCCTGCATCGGACATGGATGTGTGTGACTTCCTTAGGTTAGTTAGGTTTAAGTAGTTCTAAGTTCTAGGGGACTGATGACCTCAGATGTTAAGTCCCATAGTGCTCAGAGCCATTTGAACCATTTAAAGATTAGGAAGCATGCATCCCCACTCTGGGATACTTTATATTATAGATTCGACCCCACACTTGTTAGTGCCTGATGTATATGTAGCCCACTCTCTAGAAGCACATAAATTTTTGTTTACTTATTTTTAGGTTCCTCACCATACACACAGGGTGCGGCGCGGGAAGTTCTTATTTGAAACGCGCGGCACACAGCGGCTGTTACTCATTGTTCCGTGTGTTTCATTGCAATCAAAAGTGCGTAAGTTTAGTTTAGTAGCGATCATGCAGCAGGCAAGAGAGGAGCGCGCGTTCGCTGTTGCGGCCTACTTTTCGAATGGTCGTTCGGTCGTCAGAAATCAGCGTGCATTCAGGAATCAGTTCAACATCGCGCCTGCAGGTCGTGTTCCTGATGGGAAATCAATTGTTGTGTGGCTAGACACCTTTATGGATACTGGAAGTGTGCAGAAAAAGAAATCAGGACCTTCAAGAACCACCAGATACCCTGAAAACATCGAGAGGGTAAGGATGTCGATTTTGAATTCCCCCAAGCGATCTGCAATTTCTGAACGCACAGTGAGACGAATTCTTCATCAAGAGTTGAAATTTCATTCGTATAAACTGTAAGTGGTGAACACACTTCGTCCACGTGATTTTGTTTCACGAAAAAATGCGTGTGGAGCCTTGATCGATAAACTGACGCCGAGAGGTCTTGGTGCTGCAGTCATGGACTGTGCGTCTGGTCCCGGCGGAGGTTCGAGTCCTCCCTCGGGCATGGCTGTGTGTGTTTTTCCTTAGTATACTTTAGGTTAAGTAGTGTGTAGGCTTAGGGACTGATGACCTTAGCAGTTAAGTCCCATAAGATTTCACACACATTTGAACATTTGATAAACTGACTCATGACGCCTTAGTGTTCTTCAGCGACGAGGCACATTTTCATTTGATGGCTGCGTGAATAAACAAAATATGCGGTATTGGAGTGGCACGAACTCCCCGAGAACTTCATGAGCAGCCCCAGAATACAGAACGTGTTACTGTTTCCTGTGCTCTATCTATAGTTCGCATTATTGGCCCTTGGTTTTTCGAAGAGAACGGTCTCTTCTGAGCGTTATATTCAGATGTTTGAACAGTTCTTTCTTCCAGAACTGGAAGAAATGGATGTGGGTGATGTTTGTTTCCAACAAGATGGCGCCACAGCTCACACGGCACGAACATCGATGGCCATGTTGCACCAACACTTTCCCGATCGTCTCATCTCTTCCTCCAGCGGCCAGCACGCTCGCCAGATATAGCGCGATGCCACTTTTTCTAATTGGTCTATCTCAAATCCTTGGTGTATATCAGTCGTCGCAGACTATGGCGTAGCTACAGAACAATATTCGTCTTGCTATTGCCAACATCGACAGAGACATGTTGGAGAAAGCGGACCGAAACTTCCTATTTCGACTCTCCAAATGCATTGAGCAGAACGGAGGCCACTTTGAAGATATCATTTTCAAAACTTAATGGAACCAAACTTTAGATTTTACTCTTTGTAAAGAAAAAAAAGAATTAAATTGAGGGCTCTAACACTTTCTGATTCATGATTCTTTTTAAATAAGAAAGTTCCCATGCCGCACCCTTTATGATAGCAGGTGGGTCTAAGAGAGCTCAGTGCGGTGGGGAAGTATGGTTAACTCGTAAGAAAGAAAAGTGCGAATATGTTTTGATTTAAATTTCATAGACGTTGACAGTTAAGTGGAACCTTTCTTTTACGTCCCTAACTTTGCCCAGGACCCTTACCATAATTTTGCCATTGGACTGCCATAGCTTGGCCTGCCGATGTAGATTTTTGTTGACTCGGTCGACTAATCCAGTATAGATTTTTCTTTTTATTTTCTTTCGAACCATGTTGCTTGTATCGTAGCAACGGATAAAGCATTCACAAAACGACAGATTGAGCGTTAATTTTATGTATTTGTCTACATCCTTACAAAATTTGTTCGGATTCGCAAAATTTGAAATATAAAAGCGGCGCGCGCGCATATCTTGCAACAGCGTCTTTTAGCACGTAAAATCCAAACGAAACAAAATTTTTTTTCAAAAGGTTAAAACTTACCGTAGATTTAAGTCCGATACACCGGTGGACCAAATTTTAACCATCAGTTTCGCTCCAGTCCGGAGTTATTGAAGGGTCGGTTTTTGCACATAAAATCCGAACGAGTATGAATGTTTTTGCAAGTAAAATCGGAAGGGTGCGCAAACAATTGGTTCCATTAGCTGAGCATTAATTTCAGCCCACTTAAATCTTTTGGAAAATGAGTTAATCGATTCGCACTATTTGCGTGGACACCAGCTCTGGTTCGTCGTTCAGACCTTGCTATATACTGTAACATAGAGTAAGGTAGATGTTCGAATGGCTATACGAATGGCCGCTGCTCCAGGCTAAACAGAAAACGTTTTACCCCCGTATCGGGTCTGTCATATCGTGCTGGTTCAACTCTTTGCCAGCCTTCATAAACCGAACAGAACTGACCACAGCAGCAGTCGGACGGCCCTTACATCGAGGTGAGTCAGAACAGCACAGGAAAAGGCGGTCTTGCGTTATTTTGTTGAAAGATTGCGCCACTGAGCCCCCGAAAATATCGCATTGCCATCGGCGTTAACATATCAGAAGTCTAACAGCTGCTGTGCAAATTACCGGCTAAGCGGATCAGAGGTAATCACGTGGCACACTATACCATCACGCCAGGTGCTGTGCCGGAGGGACGATGCGAATGCAACCTGCTCTTGGAGTCATGAAATCAACACCCATCAACGCACTGTAAGTGGAAGCGTCTGCAGAGCCGCTCACCAAACGTCGGCAGATCCTGCCCGATCATTTACTCTTTAGTCGATCTTCCACGTCTGATTGTGCCTTCCTGGGGGCTCACGCAGGCATATCACAGACGAAAGACGAACCGAACTCTCTTTCTGATTCGCAGCTATGAGAAATGGCGACATCTTTTACCGCTAGTCTTACGAGACTCGAAACACCCGTGCTTTCGCACTCGGTTTGGTACTTTCTTCATCACGACCCGGGTGTAGTTACTCGCCATCACGACCTTGAGCACTTCCTTACACGACATTGGTCACAACATGATTGCGTCTACAAGGATGGCTGTGAAAGTGAGGCGGCTTTGGATAAGCCTTCTTCAGCCCCTCTAGCGAGACATAACAAATGTTTGCACTGCTACCTGTGGAGTTACTAGCGTCAGGTGAGCGCACAGACTTTCCGGTTCGTACTGATCCTCACGCACTCCCAAAGTCGTTGCCGAAACTACAGCATCTGGCGTTTGACAAACAGATATATCTTGGTTGCCGTAACAGACGCGCGAACATTGGGCGCTGATATCCGCTTACTTTGGATAAAAGGACATCAAGGCATTATCCATAATGAAACTGCAGACCATCTCACCGAGCGAGGTGGCGCATTGTTTAACAGAGTGGGCTCGCAATCGGGAGGTCGACGGTTCAAAACCCGCGTCCGCCCATTCTGATTTAGGTTTTCCATGATGTCCCTAAATCGCTTCAGGCAAATACCCGGATGGTTCCTTTGAAAGGACACGACCGACTTCTTTTCCCATCTTTCCCCAATCCAATGGGGCCGATGACCTCGTTGTTTGGCCCACCCCCCAAATCAACCAATCAACAACTGCAGGTCGTCTCGCTAAGAGGAGGATTATGAAGGACAGTTAGCCCATCAACAATCCCTTGTACGTATTTCACGTCGACGATCAAGAAAACTACTTATGACGACTGGAATTGCGAATGGTACGTAACCCAGCCTACAAGTGCGGGCATCTGGCGGCCGATGAAGCTCAGTAGACATCATGTAACCTCTCTCATCCATATGAGGCTGGGACACGTGTACTACCCCGCCCAACTATACCGATTGAAAATCATCGTTTCTGGACACTCTCACCAGGACACAACGGCAGTGGCGGATCTGAAGCTCGTGGCGTGGATCAGGTACTCGGCCGCATAGGCGGTCTTCTAAAAAAAAACCGGTTGCGAGGGGCTACCCCTCCCTACAGGTGTAACTGCTTTACTTCACCGATGCGAACTATTTAAAAGATGCCGGTATCCAGCTTTGACCTATAAGTTGTGTGGATCTTGTTCTCACATGAAATCAGCCCAGTTCGAAACCTGGGTTGTATAATTTTGTGTTTTTAATTTATATTTTGAACTTACCTTTGTAATTCACACTCTTGTCATTGTTCCATTGTGAAAATTGCACTAGTGTTAACTAGGCACTGTTATAATTACTGCTAACTCGTATATGGTGTTCGTCTTTTATTGTTTTTATATTACGTTAAGAACTTACATTTGTACGTGAAACTCTGTTTATTGTTTTACTGTGTAAATTGCAATTGAGTTAACATGGCATTTTTGTTACTACTGCTGCTGCCTCTATGAACTTTCCTGACCAAAATAAGAAATAAATAAATATAAAACCAGCCAGCGCTTGTTCTCCTCGGACGTAGACGTCTGTCGTGATGCGTGTCAAGTCAACCCACAATAGTGATCGCCGTATTGACAGTCAGTCGTGACCCAGACGCTGTCGCACTGCCGGTGTGAATACTTATCTTACTGCAAGCAAGCTCATTTCCTGACCAAGGTACGTGACGTAAATGTCCGATCCTGCAAGGCTGTTCGAAAATTTATATCCGTCCTTCCGTGCACTATTCCTTGGCCGCTGAGATTGTGCATGCCGTTCAGTAAGACTCTTCTGAACCCTCCGATTCCATATTCGCGTGACAGTTGCCGGATGCCAATCAATGCGAGCAGCAGTATCACGGTACGGTACCACACGGTCTTGGTAGGCCACTAACCAACCGCTGCCGAATTCCGACACGTGGTGGTAGACGTTTCTCCTTGGGCGCAAAACACACTGGACCAACGAAGACCAACCAACCGTTTCGTTGGCCGAGATTTGCTTAGTGTTTACGGATGGCAAATCGGAGCCAACGAAGCGGTTGGCCTTGGTTGCGGTCCGGTCAGCTGGCGGTAACATGAAAGCGCTTTTGGTTGTTTGTCGTTGGGACCCCTCTCCTAGTATGGACGCTGAGTCGAATGTTCGTTGGTTCAGTGGCGATTTGTTGTGTCTCTGAAACGGGTGTGTAATTAAGTTTTTCAGGAAAGCCACAAGTCACACTTAGTAAGCTTTCTTGACCGGTTTCGCTCTTTAATTTAACAACAGCATCATTAGAAAGTCTGGAATTTACAGTTTACGGTACAGTAGATGGCTGTTAAATTAAAGAGCGAAACTAGTCAGTAAAACATAAAATTATGAAATAGCCCATACTACATTTTAGCTTTAAGGTAACGCATTCATTTTTTCCCACCACACTGCTCCCTACTTTTAAAAAGAGAGGTCGTCCACCAGTGCTGTTCCTTCTTTTTCTTTTACTGATGATCAGCTTCTTGCAGCAAAATAAACGCTACACGTGCGGCTATTGCTAAACCCTCTTCTTCCCCTCATAATATCGCCCGGTCAAACTGTTACTGAAACGCTACTTTATGATAGTAACAAAACGGGAGCAACATCGGCAAGTTATCAGAGCCAACTGTGATCCCACATGGCCGAATCCTTTGGCCTCAAGCCCTTCGTTTGGTGTGCATGAGAAGCCGAACGCCAATGCGTTGGCGATCAACGTTCGGCTGAATCCACCCTCTTTCGTTCGTTGGCCTTTGTCGGCCTAGTGTGTACGTTTCTTAACTCGAGGCACAACACGCTCATCTCACGTGCAATCGACATTCACATGTGCTTGCCGCATAAGAAACCCGCTGCATGATCTTCCCTTACACATAGGATGTAGACGACATTATTTCTACCTTGTTTGTGTTTGCAAAGTAGGAGAGCGATATTGACAGAAGTGAATCTGTGAAACGGGAAGAGATGGGCTGATCGTGAGTCATACCCGGATGCCTTAGTCGGGAAAGCACTTCCCAGGAAAGGCAAGATTCCGTGTTCGAGTCCCGGTCGGGGACTCAAGAAACTCCTAATTTCTCTGACAGTATTGTTTGGTGGCTCCGCTACTGCCAGTTTATCTTCTTGGATCACGAACTGTTACTCTTAAGTGCCTTAAGCTGCGCGGTGAAACCTGTTTTTAGAGTTTTCGCCTGTGCATGGAGCGCTTCACTTGCAAAACCTCGTTCGCCAATCCTTGCATACTGCTCGTCACCTGGAATGCGCATCAGACGCGATTAATAGAGGAAATGGAGAAGATCCCAAAAAACAGCAGCATGTTTCATTACAGGTTATGTAGCAAGCGCGAAAGCGTCACGGAGATGTTCTGTCAACTTCAGTGGCAGATGCTGCGAGAGATGCATTCTGCGTCACGGTATGGTTTACTGTTAAAGTTCCGAGAGCGTACGTTCCTAGAAGAGTAAACCAATATATTGGTTTCTCATACGTAAATCTATCGAAAAGACCATGAAGATAAAATAAGAGAGATTCCATCCCACTCGGAGGCTTACCAGCACTCGTTCTTCCTGCAAATCGTTGCCGATTGGAACTAGGAAAGGAGAGGTGACAAGCGGTACACCAAGTGCCCTACGCCACACACTGTAAGATGGCTTCGGAATACGGATGTAGGTGGAGACTGAAACGCTCTCGATCTAATTCCGTAAATTGTTAACAACAGAGCAGCAGCGTGATTTAATAGATAAGTAGTAATCGGATACGTCTCTGGAGTCGTTTCTTATCAGAATGCTCCTTCTCAACAATATTAAACGCAGTCTGCGAAAATCAGTTCATAGGTTTTGGACACTTATGAATGGGGTATACAACTGGAGTAAACCCCCTCAGCGTCAGTTAAGGCCTGAAGGTGGTGCATTGAAGCACCGAAAGTGGGAACTATATAATAAATAACATTGTAAGAACGGCCGTAGATATTGCATATTGTTACACAGTGAAAGGGTCTTTTGCAGTAATCCATGTCAAGATATATTACACTATTTGAGCAATATATTCTGGCTAGACACAATGCAAGGCAGGCAATACTTTCGTCTTACACTTCTAATTACGGTTAATCTCAATACAGGTCAATACTTTGGTGTATTGTCACACATTGTAACAATAGTTAGACCAATCAGAATACTAACTTCAATCCAATGTGTGGCCGGGGGGGGGGGGGGGGGCGCCACGCATTTTCGGCACTCCATAAACTTTTTGAACACTTGTCAGTAATATCACTTGTCACGATTCGGTATAATGTTTTCCTGAGGGTCAACCCGCGGCGGTGGGAGCGCTCTCAGCCGATACAACATCTCGGGATACTCTCTCTCCCGCCATTCCAACCACGTTATACTCACTGACTGACAGCTACGCTCAGACTACTAGCACATTCACCCACTTAGCTCTCGCGGCGCTTGACAATCGATTCTGCCTACCATCAACCTGAGTCAGGCAATAAATGTGTTCATCTCTGAGTAAGGGATCGTGGACCGCTTACAAGATGTCAGAAATTTTCGATACCAAAAACCAACTATCTCATGGAAGTAAATTTCTTGTACATATCAGTCTCGATAAAAAAAATAATTCCATTGCATGCAATTCTTCCGTTTCTCCCGGCGTAGACGATTGAAAATTAAATGCTGATGAAGATAAGCTGCCGGTTGGCGTAGTCCAGCAATTCGACGTGGCATGGACTGGACAAGTCGTTGGAACTCCCCAGCAGAAATACTGAGCCCTACTGCCTCTGTCGCCGTCTATAATTGCGGAAGTGTTGCCACTGCAGGATTTTCAGCACGAACTGAGCTCTTGATTAGGTCCCGTAAATGTTCGATGGTATTCATGTCGGGCGATCTGGGTGGCCACATCATTCGCCGAAATTTTCAAGGATGTTCTTCAAACGGGTTGCGAACAATTTTGACCCTGTGACCTGGCGCGTTGTCACCCATAAAAATTAATTATTTTTTCGGAACATGAAGTTGCAAATAGACTCCAGGTACCCGAACATAACAGTTTCCAGTCAATGAGCGTTTCAGTTGGACCAAAGGATCCAGTACACTCCATGTAAACACAGCCCACACCATTGCAGAGCCACCACCAGCTTGCACAGTGCCTTGTTGACAATCAGGTCCATGGCGTCGTGGGTTCTCCACGATACTCGAACCCTATCATCAATTGAAATTGGGACTGATCTGACCAGGCCAAGTTTTCCAGCCATGTAGGGATCCAACAGTTATGGCTACGAGGCCAGGAGAGGTGTTGCAGACGATGTCGTGTTGTTAGCAAAGGCACTCGGGTCGGTCGACTGCTGCCATAGCCCATTAGCGCCAAATTTCACCGCACTGTCCTAATGGATACATTCGTCGTACGTGCCACATCGATTTCTGTAGTTATTTCACCCAGTGTTTCTTATTTTTTGGTACTGACAACTCTACGCAAACGCCGCTGCCCTCGGTCGTCAAGTGAAGGTCGTCGGCCACTGCGTTGTCCGCGGTAAGAGGTTATGCCTGGAATGTGGTATTCGCGATACCCTGATGACACTGTGGATCTCGAAACACTGAATTCCAAGGCGATTTCCGAAATGGAATGTCCCGTGTTTCTAGCTCCAAGTATCATTCCGAGTTGAAAGTCCTGCGGCCATAATCACGTCGGAAACATTTTTCACATCAGTCACCGGAGTACAAACGACCGCCGCACGGGGTAGCGGCGTGGTTTGAGGCGTCTTGCCACTGTTCGCGCGGCTCCCCTCGTCGGAGGTTTGAGTCCTCCCTGGGGCGCGTGTGTGTGTGTGTGTGTGTGTGTGTGTGTGTGTGTGTGTGTGTGTGTGTGTTTTGTCCTCAGCGTTAAGTTAGATTAAGAAGTGTATAAGCCTATGGACCGATGACCTCAGCAATTTGGTCCCATAGAAACTTTCCACAAATTTCGAAATAAAATGAGTATGACCGTTCCGCCAATGCGCTGCCCTTTTATACTTTGTGTACGCGATACTACCTGCATCTGTATATGTGCATATCACCATCCCATGACTTTTATCGCCGCAATGTGTGAGCTGAGACGAGACGGTGATAAAACGGCAAGAAAAAGCGTTTTGCGTTCTCTGTTTCAATAGCTGCAATTCAGTTACACCTGTGCAACGTGATTTTTGATTAGAGTACCACTGATCGTAAGGAGCGCACGTATCTCTCTTTCGTGTTCCACGACTGGCCTCCTAAGGCTGCGTGTTCTCTCGGAGGACAGTTTTTTCTTCGGGGGGGGGGGGGGGGGTTGAAAAACTATGTATGTTCCTCTCCTTCTAACGACTTTCCTAAATCAGATATTCAGAGACGATACATGGTGTCCATTGAAATAAGATAAAATATGTGACACGGAGACCAAAGATAAGAATAAATTTTTACGATGATCATATAACGGACGGTCGCAAACCATAAAGGTAACGAATATCTTCATTACCGACTTAGAGTTGTGGTATGTAATGCCCATAATGGTAATCCCTAATTCCCCCCTACACAAGTAATATATAGGGTGGATCATAATTAATGGCGTAATCGTATACTAAAAACGAAAAAGTCCAGTACACAGGGGCTCTAAAATGCGTACCTGAAGATATACGGACACTTCGTCACCTTCGATGCTGCTTTTGTTGTAAACTCTTTGCTTTCCATATTTTACGAGGAGGTAGTATGGGCCAAAACAAGAAAAAGGTGTCAAGTAAACAAGTGCATACCTTAATATCAGTGAGCACTTGTTCATCTTCGCTGCTGTGAAACGCATACCTTGTGCTCAACAAGTGTCCAAGCCTTTAGGGTATGGACCCGCTAGCGAGCGCTTCCGGCTCGAGGAGGCATGCCAGCCCCGGTCGAATGCGCCCGGTGGACGACGAGGAGTCGGTGTGCCGGCCAGCCTGGATGTGATTTTCAGTCGGTTTCCCAATTACCGCCAGGTAAATACCGGGATGGTTCCTATGTTCCGTCTCACATACACGCTACGCAAACATTTAGAACACTTTCTCACATTTGGACACAGAATTTGCTCTATACGCAGACGGCTTGTGTACAATGCTTCTGTCCTGAAGGGTGAATAGGAGAGTGATGACTTTATCTATTTGGTCTCCATAAACGCTTACTCAGGTGCATGTTAAGTTATGCATTTTAGAGCCGACTTTTACTGGAGACTTTTTCTTGTTTTGCTCCGTATTACCCCCTCCAAAAATATGGAAAGCAAAGAACTTGTAGTACAAGAGTTGTGTTTCACAGTATTGAAGAAGAACAAGTGCTCACACCTCTTAGATAAACATTACAATGCTCCTATTTACTAGACCTTTTTGCTTGTAGTGCCATGTACTTTCGACTGCATATGTCTACGCCATTAATTATGATACAACCTGTATGCCGTTGGTGGTCACATAGTGTACCACCTTAAATCCCATTACTCCTGAATTGAAGGGACAAGCCAAGTTACTCGCCCTTAAATTAGTGTAATATGCTGGGACAGCTAGCATCGCAATATATTGCAAGCATTTGCTCGCCTTTGCATTTTGTTGTTATTTTTGTGATCTTGAAATCTTCTGCAGCTCTCCACGCTAGTGTACATTTGGCAAGGCTCTTTATAACAACTGCGTAGTCGTAGAGGCTGGGGTACCACCATTGCGAAACAGGCGCCAAAAACAGCTTGGCAGTTATGCTACACATGATCGCAGCTCCTCTAAGCATCAGTACCATCGTCTCCTGTATCGAAACACAGAAATTCGTCTCCCGCATCGGCGGCGCAGATCAGGGATTACTATCAGTCCCCATCTGGTTCCTCCTCTCTGAACTCCAGTTGTTTCGTCCACCACCTCTCCTCTGGGCACAATCACGTATACCTCCATGGAGTATCTATCGGCCAAGGCTTTGTCGTGACCTGTGACAAGGTGCGAAAGACTCGGTTCATCCCTAGGCCCTCCGCCGCCAATTTTTCTACATCCTTGGCGCATCCCCAGGCTCAGAAGTAGTCTATACTGATGGGTCGATGGTTGCTGGTCATGTAGGCTTTGCTTATACTCACAAGGAACATACTGAACTGCGCGCTTGCCGGCTGGCTGTAGTGTTTTCACTGCAGTGCTCTGGTGAGCCCTTTCTCGTCCGCAGCGACTCGTTGAGCAGTTTGCAAGCTCTCGACCAGAATGCCCCACGCCATCCCTTGGTCATTGCTATCCAGGATTCCTTGTATTCCCTTGAAGAATGTGGCTGCTCAGTGACCTTCGTTCGGACACGGAGCCGCGTTGGGATCCCGGGGATGAACTCGCTAATAGCCTGGCCAAACTGGCTACCAGTAAACCAACTCTTCAGATCGGTATTCCGGAAACAGACTTCCGATCGGTATTTCGCCGTCAAGTTTTAAGGAACCTGTAATACCAAAGGGCTCACTCTGCCTTCACCAAACTACAAGTGATAAAGAAGGGTAAAGACGTGTGAAGGTCCTCTATGCAGGCATCTCGCAAGGACTGTACTCTGCCAGCTGCTCATGGGCCGTACTTGACCGACTCAGTCATCTCCTCTGTCGCGAGGACCCACCCCACTGACGTTGTGGTTCCTGCTTGACGGTGGTCCACATTTTGCTGGACTACCCCAACCTACCCGCCTTGTGGCGAACACTTCGTCTCCGTGACTCACTACCCCTAGTGTTAGGAGATGGTGCCTCATCAGCTGCGTTAGTTTTAAGTTTTATTCGTGAAGGAGGCCTTTAACGCTCTCTTTAAGGGAGGGCTACTTCACTTTATTGGCTCACTGAGGGGTTGGCAGAACACTCCGTTGCCTCCTCTGCCCAGGCCAGGCTGCGGCCGTCTGGGCTTTGTGGTCCAGCCCGGTCCTCACCTTACCTGATCTTTTATTCTTCCTCCCCTCTCTCGGGTGGTCTGTTCGACTTGTTCGTCTTTCTCTATTGTCCTGTCCGTGTTGCCAGTCTTTCATAGTCAATTGCTGTAAGTGGCGGAGGTTGGGGGATGTATGTCCCTTCATTGCATTCTGCTTTCGGGGTCTTCCAGCTGCTCCCTAGATGGAGCATTTTGGCTGCCTTCTTCCGATGTCTCCCTTCCTTCTTTTTGTCCTTTATCTCGCCTTCTTTGACCTTTGATAGATCTTGGGTTTTTCTTCCCCTGGGCTTTGCGCGGAAGGCCATCTCTGATGTACAGTCGCGTAGGCCCTTCTCTTCGAGGAAAAAGGGACTGGTGACCTAGTAGTTTGCTCCCTTTAACCATCCAACCAGCCATCCAACCAAATAATTAAAGGGTCCGCTTTCCTTTTTGTTCGCAGATGATGCTGTAATTTACCGTCTAGTAAGGTCATCCGAAGACCAGTATCAGTTGCAAAGCGATTTAGAAAAGATTGCTGTATGGTGTGGCAGGTGGCAGTTGACGCTAAATAACGAAAAGTGTGAGGTGATCCACATGAGTTCCAAAAGAAATCCGTTGGAATTCGATTACTCGATAAATAGTACAATTCTCAAGGCTGTCAATTCAACTAAGTACCTGGGTGTTAAAATTACGAACAACTTCAGTTGGAAAGACCACATAGATAATATTGTGGGGAAAGCGAGCCAAAGGTTGCGTTTCATTGGCAGGACACTTAGAAGATGCAACAAGTCCACTAAAGAGACAGCTTACACTACACTCGTTCATCCTCTGTTAGAATATTGCTGCGCGGTGTGGGATCCTTACCAGGTGGGATTGACGGAGGACATCGAATGGGTGCAAAAAAGGGCGTTTCTTTTTGTATTATCACGTAATAGGGGAGAGAGTGTGGCATATATGATACGCGAGTTGGGATGGAAGTCATTAAAGCAAAGACGTTTTTCGTCGCGGCGAGATCTATTTACGAAATTTCAGTCACCAACTTTCTCTTCCGAATGAGCCCAACCTACATAGGTAGGAATGATCATCAACATAAAATAAGAGAAATCAGAGCGCGAACAGAAAGATTCGGGCGTGGAATGTTAGGGAGATAGTATGATTGTGGTTCGATGAACCCCTCTGCCAAGCACTTAAATGTGAATTGCAGAGTAATCATGTAGATGTAGATATAGATGAACAGAATATTTCACTACACTTGTGGTATCTTCAGTTGGTTTTCCTTTTACTGCTTCTGAAAGATATACTTACAAAATTTTATGTGGATTAAGGTTATCAGTATAGAGACATAACATTTTTTCTGTTGTTTAAACAATAGAAATCTGACAGGTTTTTGGTTTGGAGTGGAAGGAGGTATGATATACATCCTTAGAACTTCGTTCCCACAGTATATACACCCGCCTTCAATAATGAGAAAATTTCTCGCTTGTAGAAAATTTACTTACGGCGTTAGGCAATACTTTCCGTATATCATCATGAAATTTTACCGTAGCAGATAAAGCAAGGTTGCAAATATATTGCAGTTCTTCCAGAACACGCTCATGTCAGCGCCATATGCGGCATGTACGTACGTTGAATAGCTTGAATGCATTGCGAGGTTATACGTGTGTTCCGGGTGGGATGTGGCAACTCTCCTCGGCCCTCCAAGTGCACCTGCGAAAATGTCAGTCTGAAAAGTAATTTTGAACTGAGTAAGGGTAGTATGAAGACACACACACACACACACACACACGGGAGAAAGAGAGAGAGAGAGAGAGAGAGAGAGACCCCTTATACGTGGGCAAGGTCTTGTGGAAGACGGAAGGTAACAAAGTTGCTGGGTACGCCCTCTGGGTGTGGGAGTTGCGGTGAACTTGGCTGCGACCTGCTCGTAGCGCTAGCGGCGCGGCGGTCAGGAAATTAGCACGCCGCTGCCTCCCACCGCAATACGTGGGCGCCCAACACACAACCTCTGCTGGCGAACCCTTACCTAACAAGTAAGCCTAGCAACAAATGGGCAGGCATGTGCCGCGACCCACGTTGCGTGTGGAAACCAAGACGGTCGCCAAGTAGATAAGCGATAAAGCGGTAGAGAGCGAACGTTACGATGGGCGGAAGTGTTCGACATCGTTTCGCAGCTGCCGTTCAGTGAGCGAAAAATGCACTTACTAGGCATACGACCAGATTTGTGACTGGATCCAGAACTTTCTGTTTGGTGGAACCAACATGCCGTCCTTAAGGGGGCAAAGTCGTCGGATGTGAAGCGAACTTCGGGAGTAACCTCAGGGGCTGTTACTGTTCATACACTCCTGGAAATGGAAAAAAGAACACATTGACACCGGTGTGTCAGACCCACCATACTTGCTCCGGACACTGCGAGAGGGCTGTACAAGCAATGATCACACGCACGGCACAGCGGACACACCAGGAACCGCGGTGTTGGCCGTCGAATGGCGCTAGCTGCGCAGCATTTGTGCACCGCCGCCGTCAGTGTCAGCCAGTTTGCCGTGGCATACGGAGCTCCATCGCAGTCTTTAACACTGGTAGCATGCCGCGACAGCGTGGACGTGAACCGTATGTGCAGTTGACGGACTTTGAGCGAGGGTGTATGGTGGGCATGCGGGAGGCCGGGTGGACGTACCGCCGAATTGCTCAACACGTGGGGCGTGAGGTCTCCACAGTACATCGATGATGTCACCAGTGGTCGGCGGAAGGTGCACGTGCCCGTCGACCTGGGACCGGACCGCAGCGACGCACGGATGCACGCCAAGACCGTAGGATCCTACGCAGTGCCGTAGGGGACCGCACCGCCACTTCCCAGCAAATTAGGGACACTGTTGCTCCTGGGGTATCGGCGAGGACCATTCGCAACCGTCTCCATGAAGCTGAGCTACGGTCCCGCACACCGTTAGGCCGTCTTCTGCTCACGCCCCAACATCGTGCAGCCCGCCTCCAGTGGTGTCGCGACAGGCGTGAATGGAGGGACGAATGGAGACGTGTCGTCTTCAGCGATGAGAGTCGCTTCTGCCTTGGTGCCAATGATGGTCGTATGCGTGTTTGGCGCCGTGCAGGTGAGCGCCACAATCAGGACTGCATACGACCGAGGCACACAGGGCCAACACCGGCATCATGGTGTGGGGAGCGATCTCCTACACTGGCCGTACACCACTGGTGATCGTCGAGGGGACACTGAATAGTGCACGGTACATCCAAACCGTCATCGAACCCATCGTTCTACCATTCCTAGACCGGCAAGGGAACTTGCTGTTCCAACAGGACAATGCACGTCCGCATGTATCCCGTGCCACCCAACGTGCTCTAGAAGGTGTAAGTCAACTACCCTGGCCAGCAAGATCTCCGGATCTGTCCCCCATTGAGCATGTTTGGGACTGGATGAAGCGTCGTCTCACGCGGTCTGCACGTCCAGCACGAACGCTGGTCCAACTGAGGCGCCAGGTGGAAATGGCATGGCAAGCCGTTCCACAGGACTACATCCAGCATCTCTACGATCGTCTCCATGGGAGAATAGCAGCCTGCAGTGCTGCGAAAGGTGGATATACACTGTATTAGTGCTGACATTGTGCATGCTCTGTTGCCTGTGTCTATGTGCCTGTGGTTCTGTCAGTGTGATCATGTGATGTATCTGACCCCAGGAATGTGTCAATAAAGTTTCCCCTTCCTGGGACAATGAATTCACGGTGTTCTTATTTCAATTTCCAGGAGTGTAGTATAGAGGATGAACGAAAGTTCGCGCACTCGGACGCTATAGAGCCATTCCTTGTCAACTAATAATTCGAAAATGTCTGTATATTTTCGGCAGACAATGGATGTCAAAGAAAGACTATTTGGCAACATTGTAATCACATTTTTTTTTAGGGTCATCGATCTTCTGATTGGTCTGATGCAACTTGCAACGAATGCCTCTCCTGTGCAAAAGTTTTAATCTTAGAGTAGCTCTTGCAACTCCCTCTCCCTTTTTTGTAGTCGTTAGTCTTGACTGGTTTGAGCGGCCTCAATTATTTGCTGGGTGGTTCCTCCCCTATTACAGTCACCTTTAAAACTACATTCCATTCTGTTCAGATACTTGAGATAAGATCCATGTCACGTAAGGAGATGGGCAGTAGATTAGGTTAGAACACACTTCAAATGAAGTCTTTTCTTCGTACGGGGAAAGAAGTTAGAAGTCAGTCCTGATTTTCCTGCATCCCATTCTCGCCTTATTGGCGAAGTGATTTCTTAGACGGTGTTTGCTCTCTTTCGTCTTCTCTTCGTACTGTGCTCATATTGTGCTTATACTGAAAATTAGTGCACTTGTTCGTCCCAATTTCAGTGCCTAAATTCGTTTTCCTGTTCGTATGTAAATCTTAAGTGCGGAATATATTTCAATTAATGAGGCACAGTTGTGCTACTCCAATTGTTATGGCTTTGGTACGGCCTTTCCTGCTGACGTATGTCCCCATGATAAGCTTTGAATAATCAGTGTTAAAATTGACTACTTGATTCATGCCTGCAAATAGGACCTAGTCACATAATGCCACGGCCGCACAGTATGGTATCGTCTTCCTTAGGTTAAACTTTTTAGAGGAGTGGCGGGTAGAGGGGCGAGGTGTACCACCACACGATGAAACTAGGAGCACTCTTTGCTCCAACGTGGAAAAAAAATTCAATCGGTAATTCCTCGTTCAACTACTACAGCAATCGCGAGTTTGTTTGCTTTAGTCTTAAAGTGTCATAATATCTGGACGTACCAAGCACTATAGTTGAGACATGGAATCTCGTAGGAGGCAGGCGACCGTGGTTATATTGTAATGTAGTACTGCGGCTAGCCCTAAATGTAGAAAAATGCAAGTTAATGCAGATGAGTCGGAAAAACAAACCCACAATGTTAGAATACAGTATTAGTATTATGCTGCTTGTCACAAACACGTCGATTATCTTGGCGTAGCGTTGCAAAGCCACATCTACATCTACATCGATATCCTGCAAATCACACTTAAGCGCCAGCCAGAGGGGTCAGTACGAAATGGAACGAGCATATGAGGATTGCAGTAGGAAAGGCGAACGGTCGACTTCGGTTTATTGGAAGAGATACCGCTTATAGGCCACTAGCAAGAGCCATTGCTGAGTGCTGTTCGAGTGTTTGGGATCCGCACCACGTCGGATTAAAGGAAGACATCGAAGCAGTGTAGAGCCGGGCTGCTATATTTGTTACCGATAGGTTCGAACACCGCGCAGATATTATGGAGATGCTTCTGCTACTGGATTGGGAGTCACTTGAGGGAAGGCAACGTTCTTTTTGAGGAATATTACTGAGAAAACGTAGAGAACCGGCATTTGAGGCTGCCTGCTGGACGATTCTACTTCCACCAACGTACATTTCGCATAAGGACCACGAAGATAAGATCTTTTCCCTCGCTCTATTTGCGAGTGGCACAGACGAGCAAATGTCTTTGTGGTACAGGGTGGCTTGTGGATTAGATGTCTTTTTAGGTCGCTTGAAAAGTCATACAGCCGGTGAAAAAATACTATTATTCAGATTGCTCACTTAATGCGTTTCGGATTTGTTTCCATCATAAAATATGTTATTTCAGCATAATGCTTAGATTTATATGGCAAGCGAATTTCACTTTTTATGTGTAAATATTCACACTTATCCTTAACGCTGTTTGCACTCGAAGTTAAAGATTTAAACTCACGCTTAACGTAATTAGGAACCACACCATTAACTAAACACTTCCAGTTAAACACAATTCTGAGTTGCCTTACTAGCATTTTCTTTCGAAAGAGTAACGGATATCTTATCATCGAAATGAATCCGAAACGCGTCAAGCGAACTATTTGAGTAATACAGCCATTTTTCACCGGCTCTATGACATTTTTGAAGCGACCTCTTCAGCTCCAATAAAACAATAAAGTACTAAATTATAGTACTAAGCCCTGTTCGTAGCAGTCTCAGCCACGTTGTATTCGTGGCAGTCTCAGCCACGTTGTATCGCATATGCAATTCTATACGTAAACTGTTTTCCCGGCGTGTCTAATCATGAGTAGGATTTTCGTACGAGTCGATTGCAGACGCTGTTCTTGGTCCCCCCCCCCCCCCCTCTCTCTCTCTCTCTCTCTCTCTCTCTCTCTCTCTCTTTATTTTCCTCCCTTCACCTCTACAGAAGCAGTTTCCGCCCTTGAGGACTGGCGACGGGAAACTGGCGGCGGCCTCGCGCATCGAAATCCAATTTCCCGACCACGGCCGCCCCCGCCACGGGAGAACTGCCGCGCGTCCCATTAGGAGCGCTCCTTCTTTGCTGCGAGTGTTGCCGAAAATTTTTGGTCCTCTCCTCGGGAAGTCTGTGAACAAAGGGGTCAGCAGAGCGACACGAGGACTCCGCAGTATTAAGATTTCTTTAAGCCGGTAAGGCGAAACAAGTCGTGACAGTGGGGCAAGAAAGGATGCAACGGTGCACACGAACCACGATGATACTCTCGCGGGGTGCGACGACAGATATTTTATAGGTGGAAGCTTAGACACATTCGCAGGCTGATTACAGAGGCAGGTTTTCATATCATTCATTGATTATCATTTTTGTTTCGAAGTTCGAGTTGTGAAATTGTGCCTGAGTTTAAATAATGTAATAGAATTTTTTTAACTGTGAATGAGATTGTGGTTGTTGGACAGTTCCACTGCATCGTTCATCCATGGTGCGAGTTTTTACAAATGCTGAGTACGCCGACGTGGTATTTATGTAGCAGTTTCTTAATGGGATTGTTGTTGCTGCTGCTCCAATGTAAAGAATACGGTACGCGATTTCATAGCCACAGAGTATTTACTCGTACGTTCGCTCAACTCCGTGAGACTGGTGTAGTCGCATCTCATCGGAATGTGCATATGAACAGTGTATGACTGACGTAGAGGATATTATCCAGTTGACAGATCGTAATCCTTCAAGAAGCACATGCAGAATTTCTCCATGTATCGTTGTTCCACAAACAAGAACGTGGTAGACATTACCTACGCATGTACGGAAGGCTGGCTATTGCCTGCGCTAGTCTCACAGGTGATTGGCAGGCAACAGCGAATCGGCAGCTTGTACCTAGCTAGAGCCATAGTATTTTTACGCAGCAAGAAGTCGATGTCACACAGTAGTTCAAATGGTTCAAATGGCTCTAAGCACTATGGGACGTAACATCTGAGGGCCTCAGTCCCCTAAACTTAGAACTACTTAAACCTAACTAACCTAAGGACAGCACACGCAACCATGCCCGAGGCAGGATTCGAACCTGCGACCGTAGCAGCAGCGCGGTTCCTGACTGAAGCGCCTAGAATCGCTCGGCCACCGCGGCCGGTTCACACGGTAGTTCCTTGTGACCTCTTGGTTATGTTGGTGTACCAGGATCTTTAGGAGATGCCAGCTGACGAACGCATGCTGTTCGTTGAAAAGCGATAGCTGGCAGCCAGGCCGTCGGCAACTTGTAACCACCCTACATGTTCATGTTGCTGGGGTCTTTGATTAACTCAACAATCTCTCTCGATTTCCGCTCTCCATCAGTGGTTGCCGAGCAAGCACGCGGTTACAGAGAGTCATTAATAAGCTCCGCGTGTGTTCACAAGCTGTATAGCGGCGAATGTGAAACTTGGAAGGTTACCTCTGCGATCACCAAGACTCTGCGAGTCTTCCCCCGTAGGTGTGTGTTAGGAAAATTCTTGGAATCTTTTGGCTACAAGTGATACCCAGCGAGAACCTTTGGAATCGAACGAGAGAATAGCCTATTGTCATCGAACTAAAGAGAAGAAAGCGGAGCTGGATCGGACACACCCTCCGACAAACGCCAGGATATTGTATAGAGACGAGGTCTCCGCTGGAACCCACAGGGTAAAAGGAAACCAGGAAGACCAAAGACATCATGGAGGAGGACAGTGCAGGAGCAGGCAAAGAAGGAGGGGAAAAATTTTGCAGAGTTGTAGATCCTGACTCGAAATCAAGTACGGTGGCGGTGCTTTGTCGAAGCCTTGTGCTCTGCGTCAGAGCAACAGGAAATAAGTCAGTCAAGTGTTCACCAGCCAGTAGCTCCTTAAGACCGTGATATACTAATAAACTGAAGCTTCCCCAAGAGAATTGTCGTGTTGTATCGATGGCTTGCTGCGGGAAAACGCTGTCCCAGGGTACAAACTGCCGAACGCTATTGCCTGCCAGTCACCAATTTGAATAGCACCACTTTGAATAGCCCAACATACAGCGACCCCACCACAGGCATCTCGACTGCGAACTATCCAATAACATTTAGGATAGTGATGTAGGGAATTTATATTGCCAACTTTTTAACGACTATGAAAAGGCGATTAACAAGGTAAATCGGAAAATGCTATGGGTATCACTTAATGAATTGCGAGTTCCGGCACATCTGATTACGACATTTCAGCCATTATACAAAAATAATAAAATGAGAATCCGTACTGTGAGGTATGGAACAGTATCTGCCGACATCAATTAAAAAGTCAGACTAGTCTGGCCACAGTCCCCCCACCCACTGTAATGTTTACTCTGACGACATTCGTTAATGGCTGACTTTTTTAAAAGACACATTAAGAAGTAATAAATTTTAATTCTATGAAGGTGGTATTTGCTGACAATCAAATTATAATAGGAGAATCTGAAGAAAATATGCAAATTTCAGTATACAAATTCAGTCAAATTGCCGCTAAATACGGAATGAGAATATCGACAGATAAAACAAAAATTTTGGCATTTCAAGGATTGGAACCCAAAAGAGCCAATATCGCTGACCAACTGAGGGAATTTAAATATTTTGGGTGCAGTTTTAAATTTTCCAAGTCATCGTACGGAAAGAAACATTAATTGGACTCTACAAAGTAATAGCATTACCTTTGCTGCTGTATGATCAATTACGACGAATCGAATTATCAGAGATGAAGTTCCTCCGCTTGGAACCGGGATATTCATTTTTGGGCCGTAAAAGAAATACAGATCTTTGACTAGAATTAAATGTTGAACCTGTCACAAATATAGCTGAAAAACACCGACTGAACTGGAAAGACAATTCCAACTTATGTCTAATGAAAGAATAGCTAAAGCGGCAATACAGTGTATCCCAACCGGCAAGAGGAACGTTGGACTTTCTTTAAAGAGATGGTGTGAACAAGTCT
Organism: Schistocerca nitens; assembly: GCF_023898315.1. NCBI lineage: Eukaryota > Metazoa > Arthropoda > Insecta > Orthoptera > Acrididae > Schistocerca > Schistocerca nitens. Next base: position 362,038,870 of record NC_064621.1, read on the forward strand.
CGAAGAAGATGTTGATAGTATAGATTACCAGGTGGCAAAGACCATCCCCAGGAAACAGAAGTTTATTCTCCCAGTAGAGGACCTCTGCAAAGATGGTCTAAACATCGCTTTCAACAGTGCTTTTTGGTTTCAGAATGACGTAACCTAATGCCAAAACGATATTATTCGAAATGACGCTGGTCGTGGTAGCCTTCACATTTTTAAAAATAAAAAATATTACATAGAAATATTACATGTTAGGCTACGTAGCCCTCTCATGTCATGAGGAACCGCAGTGGTGGACAGGTGGTCCTGGTGTTTGTTCGTTGCCGCAGGTGCCTCTAGTGAGTGGGGGCAAGGGGGTGGTGGGGGGGGGGGCAGTTGAGTGTGGCGTCGCGGCGTACAGTTGCTGCGACTGTGGCGGCGATGAAAGATGTAGCGCGGCCATCGCTGCACGGCGCGCCGGCAATCGATATCTGGCGGAGGGGAAGCAGCACGCCGTCTAGTGGACAGCTGCCGCCGCCGCCGCCGCCGCCGCCTCCTTTATACATGGCGCTGGTCGCTGGCTGGCACTCTTTACACGCCGAGCGCGCCGCCGCTGGACGTCCGTTTCCGGCGCGTGACGCCGCTCGTGGCCGACACGGCGCGCCTTCTGTTCTGATCTGACTTTACCGTCCGCGACGACTTCGGGATCTGTCGCCAACAACAAAAGTTCGGCAACTTTTTTCGATACAGTGTTAATACTGTTCAAGGGGAAGAAAGAAGAACGACTCGTGATATCCTTCATCTCGTTGTTACATTTACGTAAGATACTCAGCAGACCCCCCATGAACCATGGACCTTGCCGTCGGTGGGCAGGCTTGCGTGCCTCAGCGATACAGATGGCCGTACCGTAGGTGCAACCACAACGGAGGGGTATCTGTTGAGAGGCCAGACAAACATGTGGTTCCTGAAGAGGGGCAGCAGCCTTTTCAGTAGTTGCAGGGGCAACAGTCTAGATGATTGACTGATCTGGCCTTGTAACATTAACCAAAACGGCCTTGCTGTGCTGGTACTGCGAACGGCTGAAAGCAAGGGGAAACTACAGCGGTAATTTTTCCCGAGGGCATGCAGCTTTACTGTATGATGATGGCGTCCTCTTGGGTAAAATATTCCGGAGGTAAAATAGTCCTCCATTCGGATCTCCGGGCGGAGACTACTCAAGGGGACGTCATTATCAGGAGAAAGAAAACTGGCGTTCTACGGATCGGAGCGTGGAATGTCAGATCCCTTAATCGGGCAGGTAGGTTAGAAAATTTAAAAAGGGAAATGGATAGGTTAAAGTTAGATATAGTGGGAATTAGTGAAGTTCGGTGGCAGGAGGAACAAGAGTTTTGGTCAGGTGACTACAGGGTTATCAACACAAAGTCAAATAGGGGTAATGCAGGAGTAGGTTTAATAATGAATAGGAAAATAGGAATGCGGGTAAGCTACTACAAACAGCATAGTGAACGCATTATTGTGGCCAAGATAGATACGACGCACACACCTACTACAGTAGTACAAGTTTATATGCCAACTAGCTCTGCAGATGACGAAGAAATTGAAGAAATGTATGATGAAATAAAAGAAATTATTCAGTTAGTGAAGGGAGACGAAAATTTAATAGTCATGGGTGACTGGAATTCGAGTGTAGGAAAAGGGAGAGAAGGAAACGTAGTAGGTGAATATGGATTGGGGCTAAGAAATGAAAGAGGAAGCCGCCTTGTAGAATTTTGCACAGAGCATAACTTAATCATAGCTAACACTGGGTTGCCCGCATCTCGTGGTCGTGCGGTAGCGTTCTCGCTTCCCGCGCCCGGGTTCCCGGGTTCGATTCCCGGCGGGGTCAGGGATTTTCTCTGCCTCGTGATGGCTGGGTGTTGTGTGATGTCCTTAGGTTAGTTACGTTTAAGTAGTTCTAAGTTCTAGGGGACTGATGACCATAGATGTTAAGTCCCATAGTGCTCAGAGCCATTTGAACACTTGGTTCAAGAATCATAAAAGAAGGTTGTATACCTGGAAGAATCCTGGATATACTAAAAGGTATCAGATAGATTATATAATGGTAAGACAGAGATTTAGGAACCAGGTTTTAAATTGTAAGACATTTCCAGGGGCAGATGTGGATTCTGACCACAATCTATTGGTTATGAACTGCAGATTGAAACTGAAGAAACTGCAAAAAGGTGGGAATTTAAGGAGATGGGACCTGGAGAAAGTGAAAGAACCAGAGGTTGTAGAGAGTTTCTGGGAGAGCATAAGGGAACAATTGACAGGAATGGGGGAAAGAAATACAGTAGAAGAAGAATGGGTAGCTCTGAGGGATGAAGTAGTGAAGGCAGCAGACTATCAAGTAGGTAAAAAGGCGAGGGCTAATAGAAATCCTTGGGTAACAGAAGAAATATTGAATTTAATTGATGAAAGGAGAAAATATAAAAATACAGTGAATGAAGCAGGCAAAAAGGAATACAAACGTCTCAAAAATGAGATCGACAGGAAGTGCAAAATGGCTAAGCAGGGATGGCTAGAGGACAAATGTAAGGATATAGAGGCTTGTCTCACTAGGGGTAAGATAGATACTGCCTACAGGAAAATTAAAGAGACCTTTGGAGAGAAGAGAACCAATTGTATGAATATCAAGAGCTCAGATGGAAACCCAGTTCTAAGCAAAGAAGGGAAGGCAGAAAGGTGGAAGGAGTATATAGAGGGTTTATACAAGGGCGATGTACTTGAGGACAATATTATGGAAATGGAAGAGGATGTACACGAAGACGAAATGGGAGATAAGATACTGCGTGAAGAGTTTGACAGAGCACTGAAAGACCTGAGTCGAAACAAGGCCCCGGGAGTAGACAACATTCCATTAGAACTACTGATGGCCTTGGGAGAACCAGTCATGACAAAACTCTACCATCTGGTGAGCAAGATGTATGAGACAGGCGAAATACCCTCAGACTTCAAGAAGAATATAATAATTCCAATCCCAAAGAAAGCAGGTGTTGACAGATGTGAAAATTACCGAACTATCAGTTTAATAAGTCACAGATGCAAAATACTAACACGAATTCTTTACAGACGAATGGAAAAATTGGTAGAAGCGGACCTCGGGGAAGATCAGTTTGGATTCCGTAGAAATGTTGGAACACGTGAGGCAATACTAACCTTGCGACTTATCTTAGAAGAAAGATTAAGAAAAGGCAAACCTACGTTTCTAGCATTTGTAGACTTAGAGAAAGCTTTTGACAATGTTAACTGGAATACTCCCTTTCAAATCCTGAAGGTGGCAGGGGTAAAATACAGGGAGCGAAAGGCTATTTACAATTTGTACAGAAACCAGATGGCAGTTATAAGAGTCGAGGGGCATGAAAGGGAAGCAGTGGTTGGGAAGGGAGGGAGACAGTGTTGTAGCCTCTCCCCGATGTTATTCAATCTGTATATTGAACAAGCAGTAAAGGAAACAAAAGAAAAATTCGGAGTAGGTACTAAAATTCATGGAGAAGAAGTAAAAACTTTGAGGTTCGCCGATGACATTGTAATTCTGTCAGAGACAGCAAAGGACTTGGAAGAGCAGTTGAACGGAATGGACAGTGTCTTGAAAGAAGGATATAAGATGAACATCAACAAAAGCAAAACGAGGATAATGGAATGTAGTCAAATTAAATCGGGTGATGCTGAGGGAATTAGATTAGGAAATAAGACACTGAAAGTAGTAAAGGAGTTTTGCTATTTAGGGAGTAAAATAACTGATGATGGTCGAAGTAGAGAGGATATAAAATGTAGACTGGCAATGGAAAGGAAAGCGTTTCTGTAGAAGAAAAATTTGTTAACATCGGGTATAGATTTAAGTGTCAGGAAGTCGTTTCTGAAAGTATTTGTATGGAGTGTAGCCATGTATGGAAGTGAAACATGGACGATAACTAGTTTGGACAAGAAGAGAATAGAAGCTTTCGAAATGTGGTGCTACAGAAGAATGCTGAAGATAAGGTGGGTAGATCACATAACTAATGAGGAGGTATTGAATAGGATTGGGGAGAAGAGAAGTTTGTGGCACAACTTGACTAGAAGAAGGGATCGGTTGGTAGGACATGTTTTGAGGCATCAAGGGATCACAAATTTAGCATTGGAGGGCAGTGTGGAGGGTAAAAATGGTAGAGGTAGACCAAGAGATGAATACACTAAGCAGATTCAGAAGGATGTAGGCTGCAGTAGGTACTGGGAGATGAAGAAGCTTGCACAGGATAGAGTAGCATGGAGAGCTGCATCAAACCAGTCTCAGGACTGAAGACCACAACAACAACAACACTCAGCAGCTCCGTGCTTGGGATGAAGCTGAAAGCACTTGTACAATCATTAGTCGGAATCCTGTCTGTCACATTCGAGCGAGCAAAACTGACCCACTGAATGACTCGGCATGCTCTATGATACTGAGGTGACAAAAGTCATGGGGTAGCGACATACAGAAATACAGATGGCGGTAGTATCCCGTACACAAAGTATAAAAGTACAGATAATTGGCGAAATTGTTATTTGTACTCAAGTGAGTCATGTGAAAATGTTTCCGACGTGATTATGGCCGCACGACGGGAATTAACAGGACTTTGATTGCGGAATGGTCGTTGAAGCTAGGCGCATGGGACATTCCATGTCGGCAACATTAGGGAATTCGATATTCCGAGATCCACTGTGGCAAGAGTGTGCCGAGAATACTAGATTTCAGGCATTACCTCTCACCACGGACAACGCAGTGGCTGACGTCCCTTAACGACCGAGAGCAGCGGCGTTGGCATAGAGTTGTCAGTGCCATCAGACAAGGAACACTGCCTGAAATAGCGGCAGAAATCAATGTGGGGCGTATGACGTACATTCCATTAGGACAGTGCGGCGAAATTTGACGTTAATGGGCTATGGCAGTAGAAGACCGACGGGAATGCCCTTGCTAATAGGATGACACTATCTGCAGCGCCTCTCTGGGCTCGTGACTATATCGGTTGGACCCTAGGCGGTGGTCTTGTCAGATGAGAGTATTTCAGTCAGTAATAACTGATGGTAGGGTTCGAATGTGGCACAGACGCCCGAAGCCATGGACCCAAATTGTCAACAAGGCACTTAGCAAGCTGTTGGTGGCTCCATAATGGTGAAGGCTGTGTAAACATTGAGTGTACCGGGTCCTCTGGTCCAACAGAATCAATCTTTGACTGGAAATGGTTATGTTCGACTACTTGGAGACCATCTGCAGCCATTCATGGACGTCATATTGCCAAACAGCGATGGAATTTTTATGAATGACAATGCGCCATGTCGCCGGACCACAATTTTTGGCTACTGATTGAACTAGACAATTCCAACCAATGATTTGGCCACCCATCGAATATTTCTGAGTCATAAACTTGAGGTCAGTTTGTGCACAAAATCCTGCACCGGAACACTTTCGCAATTTTGAACGGATATAGAGGCAGCACCACTCAGTATTTCTGCAGGGGACTTGCAACGACTTGTTGAGTCCATGCCACGCCGAGTTGCTACACTACACCGAGTAAAAGGAGGTCCGACACGATATTAGGGGGTACACTATCTCATGACTGCCACCTTACGATCTTATTGTACAGAGTGAGCATAAAATCCCCTCTGATTACAGAAATTGATTTTTAAGAAACTATACTAGATACTTTCACTTCGTTTGGCTCTGAGCACTATGGGAATTAACATCTATGGTCATCAGTCCCCTAGAACTTAGAACTTCTTAAACCTAACTAACCTAAGGACATCACACAACACCCAGTCATCACGAGGGAGAGAAAATCCCTGACCCCGCCGGGAATCGAACCCGGGAACCCGGGCGCGGGAAGCGAGAACGCTACCGCACGATCACGAGCTGCGGACTTCACTTCATTTCTTTGCCGACATGGCTTCCGTCACCGTCTCTATAGCATGTGGTATCCCTGCCTAACAGACGCAAGAATTGGTGAACTGAATACTTTATCTTTAACGTTGTTGTTGTTGTTGTTGTGGTCTTCAGTCCTGAGACTGGTTTGATGCAGCTCTCCATGCTACTCTATCCTGTGCAAGCTTCTTCATCTCCCAGTACCTACTGCAACCTACATCCTTCTGAATCTGCTTAATGTATCCATCTCTTGGTCTCCCTATACGATTTTTACCCTCCACGCTGCCCTCCAATGCTAAATTTGTGATCCCTTGATGCCTCAGAACATGCCCTACCAACCGGTCCCTTCTTCATGTCAAGTTGTGCCACAAACTCCTTTTTCCAGAGTACGTAAAGGAAGTTGCCCACTGAGCAGTTACAAGTCGTTGACGAACTACTCAGTCAGTTTCCTTGACGAACAACTCAGTCAGTTTATGCATCGAAATGAAGCGATCTTATATCCAGTAGGACGGTATGCTACGATTAGCACACACATCTGCTTTCTACTGATGCTCAAAAAGCAGGGCAAAATACAGTGCACATTTTTCGATTCAGATATAGTCCGTCACGTATCGATAAATAAATGGTTCTATCATTGCGATTCCTTATTATACATCGCCACAAGTGTACCACAATCCTTGTTAATTATTATTATTATTATTATTATTATTATTATTATTATTGCTCCCTGCGGAGGAAACATTATTCATTGTAGCGATTTAAATGTTTAGTGGAATATTAGAAAAAGAAATAAAATAACGAAAATCGAACACGAATTGGCAGAATCGTACATTGGCGCAATAGTCTGTTCCTCTGACGCCATCGTCCGATGGCTGGCGTTCTCTTATGGTATTCAAACAAGCTCCTAAAGCTTCGAATGTTGATTTTCTGAAAACGTTTAAGAGGCGTATCGTACCAGAGCAGCATCTCCTGCATCTGAGTATGTGCTGCAAGCGTGCGAAATACACTGATGGAAAAGGTCGTAACACCAAGGAGACGTTGTGCGACAATAACGAGAGTTTCTGTATCTGAAAGATGATGTCTATTCAGATTTAATGCCAGTCGTGTAAGAGTGGTGCTAGTAGCGGCACTATGAGGATGCAAATCAGGTTTGCTTTAAATACACGCTGCAACTTTTGGGATTGGACGTGGTGAGCTGATGTTAGTCAAGAATGCGTTTAAGGCGTCAAAGACGCAATGATCAGCACCACACTGAGATTGAACAAGGTCGGGTAATAGGGCTACGAGAAGCTGGAGGTTCCTTCGGCGAAAGAAAGACTTGGCAGGAATGTAGCCATTGTACATGATTGTTGGCAGCGGTGGTCACGGGACTATACGGTTGCAAGAAGACTGGGCTCCGGATGGCCATGTGGCACTACCGAGAGGGAAGACCATCAAGATCGGCGTTTGGTTTTGGCACATGGTACTGCATCTACAGCAGCAATTCGAGCAGCAGTTGGCACCACAGCGACACAACGAGCTGTTACAAATCGGTTACTTCAAGGACAGCACCGATCCAGACGCCCTGTAACGCGCATTCCACTGACCCCAAACAACCGCCACATGCGACTTCAAAAGTGTCAGGCGAGAGCTCATTGGTGGACAGCATGAAGGTCTGTTGTGTTTCTGATGAAAACTGATTCTGCCACGGTACCAGAGATGACCGTGTGTCGGTTAGGAGGAGGCCAGTTGAGAGCCTGCATCCAGTCTGTCTGCGTGCTAGACACACTGGACCTACAGGTGGAGTTATGTCTGGGGTGCGTTTTTGTACGACAGCAGGAGCACTCTTGTAGTTATCCCACTCACAATGACTGCAAATCTGTAACTCCATCTGGTGACTGGACCTATTGTGCTGCCATGCACGAACAGTATTTCGGGGGGTGTTCCCAGCAGAATAATGCTCGCCCACACGCCGTTGTTATAACCCAGTATGCATGCTCTACCGAGTGTCAACATGTTGCCTTGGCCTGTTCGATCACCAGCTCTGTCGCCAACCGAGCACACATGGGACATCATCGGACGACAATTCCAGAATTATCTATAAACAGAATTAACTGTCCCCGTATAGACCAACTGTGTGGAACAGGCGTTGAACTGAATCCCACAAACTAACTTCCGGCACCTGTACAACACAGCTCATGCACGTTTGCATATTTGCATTCAACATTCTCACACGGTTCAGCTATTATTAATGTACCAGCATTTGACATTTACAATAGCTTATCTCGCGCGTGTATTAACCTGTGATCCTAAAACGTAAATTACATAATATTTTACCGACACAGCCGGCCGCTGTGGCCGAGCGGTTCTAGGCGCTTCGGTCCGGAACCACGAGGCTGCTACGGTCGCAGGTTCGAATCCTGCCTTGGGCATCCTGCCTAGGGGACTGATGACCTCAGATGTTGAGTCCCATAGTGCTTAGAGCCATTTGAATTTTTTACCGACACAAATGTATTCCCGAATTTCATTGTTCTACATTAATTATTTTTTGGTGCTTCGATTTTTCCCGTCAGTGCATATGATAACGTTTTTCAGTTCGTATTATTTGGACTCAAAAGATTGAAATAGAAGACCATTCACTGTTTAGTAATGATGTCATCCTTGCTTCAGGCTATATATTCTCTTCCGTAATCTGGAAAAGTAAGTCCGCTAATTTTTTTTCTTTTTTTAAAATTACTTTTGGAACGAAATATTACTTCCTTCAACATTTCTTTCGGTACAAGATTTCACCATTGTACCCGTAGTCGAAATACTCCAATTAGGATAAACTGAACAGTGATACTGAAGACACCTGCAAATGCACGTCGCCGCTAGTGCACCTGCAGTCATAATACTGCAGTTAAGATAAACTGAACAGTACTCCAGAAGTCGCCTCAATTGGATATCGCCACCAGTCAGCTAATCGAGATGTTAGTTTTAAAGCGATGACATCATGCACGGTCTATATAATTTGTTCTATGGGTGAGACTTAGCCACATAATCCTTGTTAGCGACTGACGTCTGGTCGGTATTAGACGTCTCTTTACGAAACTACTTGGACGAAATGACTCGAGAACTGACGCTGTCACAACAGGGTGCGTTTACAGATCAGAAATGAGCACTGTGTACTCGCTTTAAACTCGCCAGTGGGTCCAATGACGTCAGCTACAAACTTGGCGTCTCCGTACGCTCGGAGACATCGTCTCGCGAGTCTCCGTCGCTACCATTTAACTGAAAACTCGTCTGTTGTGTATGTTGTCGGGTAAAAGTCGGCTGCACGGGCGTAGAAAGGAGAGCGAGCACAGGAGTTCTTAAGTATATCCGAAGACTCGCTGCACTGCCGCTACATAACGCTACCGTTGGGCATGGTGATTATTATATACTAATGCAGTGACTGATCGGTTAGCAGTGAATATTGTTGTGTGTGTGTGTGTGTGTGTGTGTGTGTGTGTGTGTGTGTGTAAATCTTTTTCGAAGATTGCTGTAAGTTTCTTAAGTTTATTTTAAAATTTAGTCTCCATTCAGAGAATGTTTTAACAGTTATTATGTATTTATGCATACTGAAACGACGAAGGATCTGCACCCAAGTCTCCTGCTAACTAGGCAGATGCGCTAACCACTACGCCTCCCTGGCACAGTGGCCTTGTACAACTGCACGGACTACCCTAGCATTCCTCCTCCTTCATTCCGAATTCCCATTCGCGCCTCAGCCCACAATTACGTTGGTATGCACAAACTTTCAACATGTTAGAGGGTGAAGTGTATTCTCTAAATGGTGATTAATTATTGAAATAAATTTACGGCAGCTTTGAAAAAGATATGGAAGCGAGAAATGAGCTACACAACTCATACCTAGCTCATAAACGCATGTTGTCGTGATCAAAAGAAAACACAAACAGCGCGCGTTTTGGTCGCAGGGACATAAAAGCACGTAGCTCTGTGCCCAGTTTTCTGTTGGGGAGCTAAAATAAACAAGAATACAACAACTTTGTTTGCACTGGACGAACTTTGTATTTTTTTCGTCTGAAGTGTGGACTACAGCATAAAACTTTTTCCAAACGCCACTCTTCCTCTAATGGAGCACATTTGAAACTATATACGTTGCATCACTAATTTTCGTGTAGTGCCGCAGCTTCGTAAGATGCCATATGATCCTGACAATTGGTCATTTCGCCCTGACAGATTTGCTTTAGAACAGCAAGGCAAGTAGGAAGTCACCACAACGCCACCGTCCTCAGACTCGTCATACTCGCGTTAACTACAGCGGGGAGGAAGGAAACCGGTATAGCGCTGACGTAACAGCGGAGCCTTGATATCTAAAGTATGCAACCCGCAACATAAATCGTACTCGCTTCGTTTCTGATCTGATCTGATCGCGGGCTTAGGGGAAAGCTTCTTCTCACAGGCAGGAGATACCAACACAGGGGATAGGAGAACTTAGGTACCAGTTCTGGTTAATTCTTAAAATGTTTCTCCATTCTCCTCTTTTCTTTTTGCTCCCTGTAGGCGTGTCTGTGTCGTTCGTGGTGGCCTATCTCGTCGTAGACTCAGTGCGGCCTTGACACCATCTGCAAATGGCCATGTGGAGCTCCCAACATATTCACGTGGTTACCTATACACAAGAAATCCTTTTACAAACTTCGGGAACAGGTTCCTTACACCAAAACAAGAAAAAAATGTCTAGTCCCCATGAGCTATGAGGACTTGTTTATTTTCAGTTTTGTGAAACACATCTCTTCTACTGGAAGCTCTTTGCATTCTGTATTTTGGAAGGATATAGTATGGACCGAAATAGGAAAAAGTGCAGTGAGCATGGGCTCTAAAATGCGTACCTCAAGAGGTATGAGCCCTTAGTCATCTTCCCTACTGTGAAACATCTCTCTTCTATTGAGCAAATGATCGTAACTTTTAAGGTATGCATTTTATAGCTCATGTTTACTAGACATGTTTTCCTTGTTTTCATCCCAAAATTTTGTAAAAGTATTTTTCAAACATCCTGTATGTTTTGTAGCGGTATAACTTTGACCGTTTGAACAATGGGTCAAGCGATTAACTGAGCTTTGGGTTACACCTTTAACAAAGCGTTTATTACAGTAATTCCCAAATTTAACATTGACATAAATTTCTGCCTCACCATCAGTTTCATGGACTAAGGAGAAACGTGACTTCCAAGTTAAAAGAAATTTTCATCTCTGATTTATAATAAGAGAAAATACATTCAATTTGATTACAAAGATGCACAATAAATCATTACTACCCAAGAGCATCTGGGTAGACCAGAAATAAAATATGTGCTTAAATCCAATGTCCCAAGCAGATATCGTAGTCATAAATATTTTACGATGACAATTAGTTTTACAGACTCGCTGTCAGAGTACAGCTGCCAGTGACAATTACATTTCTTTATTATTCCATATGTAATACGGCATCATACAGGTGTAACTAAGTTTCCGGGACAGATAAGGTTATGTGAGAATCTGAACTCAGTGTTATAATCACTAGTTGCAGTGGAATCAAACTGGAAATAGTAATTTCCCGGCAGCTTGCTAACAAAACTAATCGTTTAAAATTATACATCAATACAATCATAACCTAAAATGCACAAGTTAAAAACCATATTAAGGTAAAGTCTCAAACTTTTTCTGATCAGTAGATGAAATTCCAACTTCGGAAACCATCATGATCATATGAGCTTGTAGATGCACAGTAGCTTTTGTAATACACAGGTCTACACTAAACTTACAAGTAGTGAAGCATATGCCAGATAGAGCTTCCATGGTTAACTGTGATCTTTGTCAGACTACACTCTTTCCCGCATGGGGCAGATCTTTAGTACATGGCAACTTCAAACTCATAGGCAAAATTAGCAGTAACCGGGACAGACTTATTATTAACATGCAGAAGTGGCAAATGTTATTATCAGAGGAGTTTTATAGTTGCAATAATAACAAACAGCGTTCAGCTTCACACACATTACAGGACAGTCAGAACACACGAGTTAACTTGATTTCAAAAATGGCTCTGAGCGCTATGGGACTTAACATCTATGGTCATCAGTCCCCTAGAACTTAGAACTACTTAAACGTAACTAACCTAAGGACATCACACAACACCCAGCCATCACGAGGCAGAGAAAATCCCTGACCCCGCCGGGAATCGAACCCGGGAACCCGGGCGCGGGAGGCGAGAACGCTACCGCACGACCACGAGCTGCGGACAACTTGATTTCGAAAACTAGTTAGCAAGTAATGCCTCCCGCAAGTAACGCTGACAGCACTTCACAAGGCCCAAACGCACTCCAGTGAACTCGCTGTATCTCGCAACTATTCCTTGCAGAACGTCTCAAATATTATTACCTTTGGCGTGGAAAACCACGGCTAATTCCACTCCGTCTACATTCGTGCTCTTCCTTCATATGGCCCGCTGGAGTGATGGCCGGGCAACACACACAGGCAACCCACAGCTCCAGGATCACCCGGCCGACCAGCTGCGGTCTGTGCTTACAATGCTAGGGCATCAACAAACAGTACTTACCGGTCACCGTTTCGTAACCGACCCCCCTTCTTCCCTACCACCCTCTGATAAACAACCTGCCTCACAAGGGACATCACTAATTCAGGAGGCGCGAGTACTGCCAACCTCTGTATACGGTGCCAGCCGTGACACAATTTTGAACGGTGGCGGTCCTTCCAAACTCCCTTGCGGTACGCCCGAACTTTCTGCAGATTACTCTCCGTTAAGAATAATAGTGCTGCGTTCCGTTTACTAGGATCCACTCAAAAAGCAGGTCTGATATTCCTCTATGCTCGTGCGATGTTAACAGTTAGGCCGCTTCCACAGTGGCACCGACAACGGTCGTCAGACACCGTCGCCAGAGGTCGCCCAATAACGTCGGCCGACAGTGTGGTCACAGTGCCTCCGATCTCAGTCGTCAGTTTTTGCAGAGTGAAGGAAGTTAGGTTAGAATGTATTCTATGTATGAAGTAGGTTACATTTTAACTTCTTAGGGTGGGATGGATACTTGACGCTTCTGTGCTTGGAGACGAGTGCTGCATAGCGGCTTTTGCTGTTAAAAAAAGGTCGAATGCATGTGAATGAGCTTTTCTGTCTCGAAAAGAACGTGGCGAGTACTGTACACTTTGTCCTCGGTTATCAGAATAACCAGACAAGTTATATGAATATATGAGATGGTGGGTTCTGTTACATGCTCGAGATAGTTCGTGGTGACTTGAAAAGCTGTTTCGCTGCATTTATTTAAAGCTATGCAGACGTACGTCAATTAACTTTCGAACACCTGAAGCACTGGAAAGGGGAAATACGTACCGTATACTACATTTGGAAACCACCTCATATTATCAGAATCAGTATCCTTCTGGCATAAAATTGCCAGTAAGTGGTAGTGATAATTTATAGACAACTAATACCAACCTACCACAAAAAAGATACAGTACAGTAACTATAAGCGTGTAAGTTACACCACCATTCTCACTTAACAAAATATTTTCCAAGCTTATAATCTATTCCAATAAAGATTTTGCCTACTGGTGGTTTGCAATAAACCTGCGTTTTCAGTCCATAGATTCCGAGCTATATCCCGATTATGATATTTTCATCCTCGAAATGCCACAAACTCACTCTAAATGGTTCAAATGGCTCTGAGCACTATGGGACTCAACTGCTGAGGTCATTAGTCCCCTAGAACTTAGAACTAGTTAAACCTAACTAACCTAAGGACATCACAAACATCCATGCCCGAGGCAGGATTCGAACCTGCGACCATAGCGGTCCTGCGGTTCCAGACTGCAGCGCCTTTAACCGCACGGCCACTTCGGCCGGCTAAACTCACTCTATCTTGGACTAAATTTATCAGTCTCTCACGCGTCGTATTCCTTGTGTGAGAACGTCGGTCGATTTGACCAGAAAAAACAAACTGATTTGAATTTTACCAATTGTCGTCCCAAGTTGTACGTCTCACCAATAACATCGGCAGGTAGTGGAGAATTGATTTGAAGAGATCGGCCGTCTTCGGACGATATCGGTCGTCGTCGGAATCCACCAATATCGGTGCCACTGTTACCACAGCCTTTGTTGCTGTCCTCGGTCCGTAGGATGTTGCGCACCTCATGCCAGTTGTAGGAAAAAGTGCCACTAGTGAGGAGGGCGCAGGCGACGGTGGGGATTAGTGCGAGGAAGACGCGTGGCGGCGCGGAAGGGTGATGGGGGGGGGGGGGGCGCTGATGGCAAGTGAGGCGCGCCGACTAGCCGGCGCTCGTTAGCCGGCGTCCGCATGGGCTGGCAATCTCAGCCCGCTAACAAGCGGCCTAGCGGCACCCCGCCCCGTCTCGCAGCGACGTCGCCTACCTACCGCCTTCCCGGCATCTTAACGCTCAAACAGCGGCTACCGCGGGGACGACAAGTCAGCTTCGATTCCACAGTGTACTCCAAGCCTGATTCTACACCTAAACACTGAAGTGTACGGCTGCTCCCTAACATTGTACGAGGGGCGTTCGATAAGTAATGCAACACTTTTTTTTTTTTTCTAGGCCAGTTTCGGTTGAAACAATGCGGAATTTGTTGTGGGACGTCGTGAAATATTCTCCCCTCAGCCCATGTAGTTTCAGGAAGTTCCGGTAGGTGGCGGAGCTATACGTAGCTTTCAAAATGACGTCTGGAACGGGAGTCCGTTTCAAGCAGACAGCTGTCAATGAGTTTCTTCTGGCGGGAAACCAGAGCATCGCAGATATTCGTAGGGCTTGCAGAATGTCTTCGGAGACCTGACAGTGAACACAAGCATGGTGAGTAGTTGGGAAAGGCATCGTCATTATCGCAACGGGGTCGCGCAGACCTGTGCGATCTGCCGTGTACCGGCCGGCCGCAAACAGCTGTGATTGCTGCAGTATTGGAACAAGCGGACACTCTCATTCGAGGTGATCGACGGATCACAATCACACACCTTAGCTGTACAACTGGACGTCTCTGCTGGTAGTGCTGATACACTGGTCCAACAGTTGGGGTACACAAATGTGTGTGTTCGCTGTGTTCTTCGCTGCCTAACAGAAGACCATAAAGAGCAGCGGAGGACCATCTGTGCGGAATTGCATGCGCGTTACGAGGCCGGTCGTGACAATTTTTTGTAAACGTTATCACACGCGATGAAACAAGTGTTCATCACGTCTAGCCGGACAGAAACGGCAATCCAAGGAGTGGCGCCACACCATCTCTCCTCTGAAGGAAAAGTTGAAAGCCGCACCCTCAGCCGATATGGCGATGGTCTTCTGGGAATCCAAAGGGGTTGTTGTGTTTGATGTCCTCCCTCATGGTGCAACGATCAACTCTGAATTGTATTGTGCTACCCTCAGGAAACTGAAGAAACGACTTCAGTGTGTTCGCCGCCACAAAAACGCAAATGAACTTTTCTTTCTCTGTGACAACGGAAGGCTTACACAAATCTGCCCACCCGAGAGTAACTCACAAAACTTCAGTGGACTGTTCTTCCTCATCCACCCTACGGCCCTAATCTTGCACCTTCCGACTTCCATCTGTTTGGCCCAATGAAAAATGCACGCCTTGGGAAGCAGTATGTTGATGATGAGAAGGTTATTGAGGCAGCAAGGCATTGACTCCGACGTCGACCAGTAGAGTGGAACCGTGCAGGCACAAAGGCCACCCCAGTAACGTGGCTTAAGTTCGTCGCATTGAACCGAGGTCATGTTGAAAAATAGGGTTTTGTAGCCAAAAGAGTAGGTAATAATTTGCTGTATTAGAATCCTGAATAAAACCAAGCTCCTTTCGGAAGAAAAAAAGTGTTGCATTACTTATTGGATGCCCTCGAACTCAGAGAGTAATGGTGGCAGATGTATAGATTCAAACTGACCCTTGCGGTCAGGAAGAAGCTAAATGGTTCAAATGGCTCTAAGCACTATGAGACTTAACATTTGAGGTCATCAGTCCCCTACACTTAGAACTACTTAAACCTAACTAACCTAAGGACATCACACACATCCATGCCCGAGGCAGGATTCGAACCTGCGACCGTAGCAGCAGCGCGGTTCCGGACTGAAGCGCCTAGAACCGCTCGACCACACCGGCCGGCTAGGAAGAAGCTCCCTCTCCTCTTAAGGCGAGGGCAGAGGTTTTTGTGACACCAATTTTTAAATTTGTTTTCGTCTTTTGGCAGTTAATATGCTTCTCTTATTGGCTTGTCGTATATCTTTTTTACATTTTCACGACTTCACGCCGGCCAGTGTGGCCGAGCGATTCTAGGCGCTTCAGTCTGGAACCGCGCGACCGCTACGGTCGCAGATTCGAATCCTGCTTCGGGCAAGGATGTGTGTGATGTCCTTAGGTTTAAGTAGTTCAAGTTCTAGGGGACTGATGACCTCAGATGTTAAGTCCCATAGTGATCAGAGCCATTTGAACTACGATTTCACTAACAGAGATAACATCAGCCTAATAGCTTGATTAGGAATTTGCCTGTTGCAATAATTGTCATCAATTATGTAATATTCCAGAGCAAGAGTAAGCTATTTGGTATCAGTGTCACTAATTATACCTATAGCAGTGTTTAGCTTTGGAAACAACACATCACATTGGGTGCACATGTCACTATCTTCGGGTGGTGCACCAAGTGCGTTACATTATACACTTCACAAAGTTTTGAAGATGTTGCTTACGTAAAACATGTTGCAAGTTCTTACACTTTTCTTTGTATATACCGTTCCCTTCTTGTGCTTTGTATCTTGCCTGGTCGTTTAAGGGGGGATATATTAGGTGCTACAACAGAAATGCTAACGTTCAATGCATCATCAACTTCACACGCAGGAATATAAACATCTGCACTGCTTTCTTCAGTTTCACATTCCAGTGACAGTGATCGTTCGGGTTCGTTATCACTAAATTTCTTGATTTAGCGAGTATAGCAATTCCTGGTGTTATGGTAACACCACTATATGTTTCTGCTATGACTCTGACAAATTTCCAACAATTCTATTTTTCACTTTTCTTAAACTCCTCATTCTTGTGTGTGTGTGTGTGTGTGTGTGTGTGTGTGTGTGTGTGTGTGTGTGTGTGTGTGTGTGTGCTTTAATAGGCAACACTCCTCATCCCTTCACTACTGTATTTTCTCATCCACATTGTATCTAACAAAAATTTCAAACCAAACTCTGTGCAGAAGGATTCATGTGCAAGTTCTCATTCCTTTGTTAGAAACAGAGGAGAGCTGGAAACAGAGTTGCCAACAGTCTTATTTTACACTAGAAATTCGATTACGCGAAAATTTCTAAGAATGTTTCTCACTTTGGTTGCAGTAACTACTAACGCGTTAACCAAACAATATCTTGTGCAATTTTCATAAGTTATTGATGGGAGTTTTGGAGTAAATCTATATCTACATCTACATGGATACTCTGCAAATCACATTTAAGTGCCTGGCAGAGGGTTCATCGAACCACCTTCACAATTCTCTATTATTCCAATCTCGTATAGCACGCGGAAAGAATGAACACCTATGTACACTCCTGGAAATGGAAAAAAGAACACATTGACACCGGTGTGTCAGACCCACCATACTTGCTCCGGACACTGCGAGAGGGCTGTACAAGCAATGATCACACGCACGGCACAGCGGACACACCAGGAACCGCGGTGTTGGCCGTCGAATGGCGCTAGCTGCGCAGCACCGCCGCCGTCAGTGTCAGCCAGTTTGCCGTGGCATACGGAGCTCCATCGCAGTCTTTAACACTGGTAGCATGCCGCGACAGCGTGGACGTGAACCGTATGTGCAGTTGACGGACTTTGAGCGAGGGCGTATAGTGGGCATGGGGGAGGCCGGGTGGACGTGCCGCCGAATTGCTCAACACGTGGGGCGTGAGGTCTCCACAGTACATCGATGTTGTCGCCAGTGGTCGGCGGAAGGTGCACGTGCCCGTCGACCTGGGACCGGACCGCAGCGACGCACGGATGCACGCCAAGACCGTAGGATCCTACGCAGTGCCGTAGGGGACCGCACCGCCACTTCCCAGCAAATTAGGGACACTGTTGCTCCTGGGGTATCGGCGAGGACCATTCGCAACCGTCTCCATGAAGCTGGGCTACGGTCCCGCACACCGTTAGGCCGTCTTCCGCTCACGCCCCAACATCGTGCAGCCCGCCTCCAGTGGTGTCGCGACAGGCGTGAATGGAGGGACGAATGGAGACGTGTCGTCTTCAGCGATGAGAGTCGCTTCTGCCTTGGTGCCAATGATGGTCGTATGCGTGTTTGGCGCCGTGCAGGTGAGCGCCACAATCAGGACTGCATACGACCGAGGCACACAGGGCCAACACCCGGCATCATGGTGTGGGGAGCGATCTCCTACACTGGCCGTACACCACTGATGATCGTCGAGGGGACACTGAATAGTGCACGGTACATCCAAACCGTCATCGAACCCATCGTTCTACCATTCCTAAACCGGCAAGGGAACTTGCTGTTCCAACAGGACAATGCACGTCTGCATGTATCCCGTGCCACCCAACGTGCTCTAGAAGGTGTAAGTCAACTACCCTGGCCAGCAAGATCTCCGGATCTGTCCCCCATTGAGCATGTTTGGGACTGGATGAAGCGTCGTCTCACGCGGTCTGCACGTCCAGCACGAACGCTGGTCCAACTGAGGCGCCAGGTGGAAATGGCATGGCAAGCCGTTCCACAGGACTACATCCAGCATCTCTACGATCGTCTCCATGGGAGAATAGCAGCCTGCATTGCTGCGAAAGGTGGATATACACTGTACTAGTGCCGACATTGTGCATGCTCTGTTGCCTGTGTCTATGTGCCTGTGGTTCTGTCAGTGTGATCATGTGATGTATCTGACCCCAGGAATGTGTCAATAAAGTTTCCCCTTCCTGGGACAATGAATTCACGGTGTTCTTATTTCAATTTCCAGGAGTGTAGGTCGGTGTCAACAAAATATTTTCGCATTCGGAGGAGAAAGTTGGAGATTAGAATTTCGTGAGAAGATTCCGTCGCAACGAAAAACGCCAATCATTTTATGATTTCCACCCCAAATTCTGTACCATTTCTGTGACACTCTCTCCCATATTTCGCGATAATACAAAGCGTGCTGCCTTTCTTTGAACTTTTTCGATGCACTCCGTCAGTCCTATCTGGTAAGGATCCCATACCGCGCAGTATTCCTTCCAATTTAAGTTCGTAAAAACTCGTAAAAATGCAATTTTTAAAATTTTTGGTAATAAATATTTACGTAACGTAGATAGTTGGAACAGAGAATATAATGTTTATAATTATATGAGTTGTATATAACAAAGAAGTTAGCATTCTGCGACATTTCAAATTAGAATAAAAGTAAGTAGAAAACATCAGTTTTCGTGTTTTCTTCTTAAGGGGCTCCGGAACGCCCTATACTTGCAATGTTAAAAGAACACTTATAAATTACATCTTTCCTCACAAAGTATTTGAGGTAGGAAGTTGAACTTTTTACAGATTATTTATTGGAATATGGGCTACAACTTAACACAGGGATTTTACAAAATTTTAGTTCAGTTATTAAAGATGATTTTTTTTTTCAATTGTAATGAAAATTCACAACATTTTTTTGCAATTTTTTATTTATATATTCAAAAATATACAGTTTTTTGGAAAAAGGCTGTGTTAAATTATGCAGAAGGTACTGTGTAACATTTACTGAAAGTTTGAAACAAATATGTTTGGAAGATCCTTAAAAAACGTAACTAGTATGAGAAAATAAAAGTTTTCGGAATCGAGCGACAAAGATTGGATTAACTTTTTAGTGCATTCCAGGTCCATAGGATGGATTATCTTCATCCTCTGCAAACTCCTCCTCCAGCTTCCTGTTGTTCCTCCTCCTGTTTACTCTTGCTTGTATTTCTAGACTCTTTACAGCCCTGTCTGCAGCCCGAAGGCGTTCCTTGTCTAAAGCAAGCATCGCTCGTACCATGTTAGAACCTATCTTCATTCCCATATTTCTAAATACCTTGCACCTTACAATGTTGCCATCATTGAAAGTCGCAACAGCATCATACACACCAAAGTGAAGTGTTTCTATTCCAACAAATACAGTCTTGGGGATTCTCGACCATATAACACTATTTACACTTTCATTGGGGTTTTGAGTTTTTCCGTGAATACACTTTTTCAACAGTTCAGGTGCTGCTAAGTCTCTGGAAATAGGTTAGCCACAACACATACTTTATCTCACATCACTAAAATTTACCTGATGAACACGGACGTTAATAATAACACCATTTGACAGCAGTTTAACAGCGCCACAGTGGGTCACGCCCATGTAGAACACATTTCAAAAAAAATTTAAAAATAGTTGTAGTCTTCGGAATTGAATAAATTATATATATATATATATATATATATATATATATTAAAAGGTAATAGTCTGCAGATTCAGAAAACGCAAAAAAGTAAAAATTGAACTTTTCATGATTTTGAGCCTTTCCGGAGCCCCTTAAGTTTGTACGTCAAAAGAAAGACCGCGCGCCCGCGCGCGTGTGTTGTTGTGTTGAGTGTGTGAATTAAAGTTGAACATATAAAGAGGGAGCTTTAAAGCAAAACATCTGCAGGTCTCCAGTACGTTTCGTTTATAAGTTATAAACTTTTTTTAGTTTTATACTGTTTTAATAATTGTTTACAAAATACAATCATGAATTGACATGTCCTGTATGATTTGAGACGAAATTGCCTGAGATTACGATTCTTCTGATTCAGGGACAGATTGCAGATGATGTATTTAAAGTAGTTATTCAATCAAGAAGGAATTTGTAAAGCATTTTCACACGTACTGTCATAACAATTGTACTAATTAACCCCTACATGTGGTCGTCCTATCACGTGAAAGCGCTCATCCAGACAAATCGAGTGAGGTACCTAAGTATTTATATATGTACTTAATTAGACAGCGAGAGCCTATTGAATTAGATGTTTAATTAAATGCAGCATAATTATTTACATAATACGCGATCTGCCTTGGCGCAGTGGTAGCAACTGTTTAGCGGCCGCGGTGGTCTAGCGGTTCTAGGCGCTCAGTCAGGAACCGCGCGACTGCTACGGTCGCAGGTTCGAATCCTGCCTCGGGCATGGATGTGTGTGATGTCCTTAGGTTAGTTAGGTTTAAGTAGTTTTAAGTAGTTTTAAGTTCTAGGGGCCTTATGACCACAGGTGTTGAGTCCCATAGTGCTCAGAGCCATTTTTTGAGCAACTGTTTAGCTAAAACACAAGACAGCTACACAAATAGCATTGCAGGTTGTGGTGGATAACGGATGCACAAATCATAAACAAAATTTAGATCGTAAGTTTCCTGTGTTTAATTCAGTTATTCCGATTGCTGCCCCTGCAACAACTGAAACGGCGATTGCCCCTCTTTAGGATCCGTAGGTTAGTCCGGCTTTTCCACAGATAATACTCCCTTGTGGTTTTACGTACTGCACGGCTATCTGTATCATTGAGGCACCCAAACCATCCTACCTTGGCAAGGTTAATGGTTCATGGGGGATGGCTACAATGTATAAGAAATCACACTTACTCACTTCAGACATTTTTAGTGAAAAAGATGGTGATTTGGTTTGATTTTCGTAAAACCGACGCATTGTGCCAGCTATAAACACACGCCGCCGTCTCGCTTGATCGCTCACAGCCCTTTTGCTCCGAATTCTGAAAGCTTCGCTCTAGACGACAGCGCCAGATCTATTACTTTAGTGCAGTAGTTCCCAAACGTTTTCTCTGACGGAACACATTGAGAATCCTTTTTTATTTTGAAGGATAATGAAATTTAAAAAAAGAGAATTACTTGTTTTATTCAATGATTAATTAAATCTTATAACTAATAACACAGAAATCCTAATAATTAAAAAAAGATTAGCATCATCACAGTGTCGAAAAAAACCGCCTTATTATTAACACTTTTTCACGGGGCACTTATTCACTTCCCACGGGGCACAGATGTTTCATGGAACACTGTTTGGGAATACCTGCGTCAGCGGAGAATTTGTGTCCCATCAACCGTGCGTCTGCGAGCGCTTTCTTTTTCTTCTTCAGCCATTCCACGATTAGGCATTATGGCCTACTCCTGCCTCAGCATTTCTTCCCGGCCTTCCCACACTCTTTTTTCCCACTGGAATTGTAGTCCATTGCTCGTCGAGGAATTCTCTGAGGTGATTATGCTCTTTCCAATACTGCTTTTGTACATTACTTTTTCACTTAATGACTGTAACTCCCCCGTCCCCCCACAGTTTTTCTTCTCTTATTTCGAAGGAAATTCATTTCTCATGTTTATAGTTTTCTTACGTTTTTATCTTAATGTGTAACTTTCTGCACCATATAGTACCGTAGATATTGTTGTGACTTTATAAAATTTAAAGTTTCTTGTGGTGGCCATTTTCGCAGCAACTGTATACAGATTGCAATAGTTTAAAAGAAAAATCCTTTTTGCATGCTGCCCATTAATTTTTTTATTTTTTTTATGCACCGAGATGCATTTTCTAGAGAAACCTGCTTGGTTTACAAATAATGAATTCGACTCTGATCTGTAAATATTTGCCATTTTATTATAAAAACTCCCATGAACTCTTTTAAATCTATAACCTATATGTGTAATGTAATCATGATGTAATATTTTAGGACACCCACTGATGATATCTTGTAACTGAGGCGAAACTAGTCTAGGTGCATAAAAAAATAAAAAGGCGTTTTACTTTTAAAAAGCTGTAATTTATAAAATTTCGTTTGGGTTCCTGTCCTCGTTACGCTCTCTAATGTTGTCCTAATCGTGCCACGTATTTGTTGAGAGGAGTTAGTTTTCTTATTTATATATGTTTTTCTCCTTCAAAAGTTGTCACATGCTAGATACTAGATGTTGGACACCTGTTCTATTAATATGTTGCAGTCGTTATCATAGTTCTTGTACGGTATTTTCCTAAAGGCTATTGTTTGTGTTGTTCGTGTCTGCAGAATATAATTTAGATGTACATTATTTAACCTACGTACCGGTATTTGTAATTTGTCTTACTGTCCTGTATGATTACCTGATCATCAGCGAAAAGCATCGTATTTAGAAATTAATCTGTCTCATCCATCCTCTGACCATATTTCGATGTAGATGTTCAACAGTCGATGAACAAATTCTAAAATACTATCAGTCATAACGAAGTAGCAACGCTACTTGAATAATTCACTTAAAATGTTAGTCCTGTTTGACATCGGTCCCACGCACTAGAGCAATATTCTAGGATGAGTTGCACGAGTGCTTTCTAAGCAGGTTTTTGTAGGCAGCGCTTTTCTAGTATCCTACCACAGAAACGAAGTGTACCATCTACTTTACCCACTAATAAGTAAGATGTCACATCCCTACAACTGTCGTGCGAATACGGAACCGGTGGGTTTATGATGGCGATAGTCACCGCCATGCACGATCTCCGCACCACGACGCTACTAGCGCCCAAGAGGTCAGACATGCTGCTCGCTCGGTCTTGAAAGATCCTACAGCCACGTTACTTGCCTTGACTCGGGAAATGGACTTGTTCACAGCAAGACAAGTGCGACGATTGCATTCATCGTCGTCATACTGTCCGAGCATCTGGTGGTGGTGGTGGTATGCAGTGCCATTAGGTACACAACACGATCATCTCTAGCTCGCATAGTGGGTAACGTGGACGAGCGTTACATTTCTGGCATGTTAATGCCGGTGGTTGTGCCTTATCTTCGAGTTCTCCATTGCATTATCTTTCAACAAAGTAATGAAAGACATTTGTTTCCCGTGCTGTCCTGACCTATCTCGATACATAGTGTGTTAGGCTGCTGCCCTGATCAGCATGTTATCTGGATGTCTCACCCACAGAAAACATCTGGTGATGGGTTGGAGAGAGCCTGGTACGGCACCACTCGCCAGCTACTTCGAAGAATTCACTATGTGCTTCCGAGTGTTCTACTGAGTTGTTGGTTCCATTTTATGCGTAATGTTTCGACGGCCGGCCCAACCATCTGCTTCACGTGAAAAACTCTTAGCACGCGAAGAAGACGGCTGGGTCGGTCGTCGAAATATTGCCCATAAAATGGAAACAACGACGTGGCAGAATACCCAGAAGCACACTATTAATCAGTCGCGCCTAGGGAACCTGAGAGAAGTTTCTCTCGGTGCCCAACTGGGTAAGAATCGACGATGCTGCCCCAAGTACCGGTTCTAAAAGCCGCACCGTGTGTACGCACAATAAGTATAATTTCATTATATACTATCCTCCCTTGTGGCATAGTTTTGATGGTTTTCAGCGTATATATGCGTCTGTGAACTCTTGAAATTTGGTGATCGGTACCTCAGTGTAATCCTTTATCTTTATCTTTCACAAAGTAAGTACGCAATAAAACATCATTACACTCTCGTTCGTTTCCTCAAGAAGAACTGGAATGTCCGACAGGTGTCGAAAACGAAGTGGAAACAGTCGTTCATCCCGTCATGCTGGGTGGTTTTCATTGAACTTCGAGAGCTTCAGTACCGTGAAAGCTCTTCGTGAGCGTTTATCACTGCTTGACACCTACGAGGCATGCTCTGTATAAGTCTACGGAGGTCACCATGTGGCATCCGTTTCCATTCTTCAGTGAGAGCTCACGAGAGTTTTTGGAAAGTCTGTGGTGGAACAGGACGATCACGAACACGTCTGTCGATCATGTCCCACATCAGCACGATTAGTTTTAGATCAGGACTCACCACCGGCCGTTCGATTATTTCAATGTCCAGGCTTCGCAAGACATTCCTGCTGACGCCCGCCACGTAGGCCCTGGCATAAGAAGAAATTCAGGGCCACCATCGTATGCAGCAGCCACCACAAGGTGCAACAGGAACTGTTCGATGTACTCTCTCCCAACAAGGCGACCATGGACATCGACAATATCCTTATGGCTGTCAACACTGAAGCCTCCCCACAACATCACAGAACGTTGGAAATCTGTCGATTTGGTGGTCAACATTTTTGACAAGTACCGCTCACCACGGGTTTCCGCACACGAACAGAGAATATCTGGACTCGTCGTGAATAACACGTTTCGGCAGTAACAAAGTTGCCAGTTGACATGGGAACGTCAGAAGTGAGAGAGAGCTGCAACATGTTGTGTCAAGCGGGGTATTCAAAAAGGACGTCTGGTTCGTAAGAACCTTTCTCGTAGTCAGCTCATTATAGTCTGATCTGACACAGCGACTCCAGTGACTCTTCTGAGATCGTCTTTCAGTGCTCTGGCGGTATTCGTACGACGCTGCGACGCAGAGATGGCCAGATATCGGTCTGCATGTTGGTTGTAATTTGTCAGCGACCTAGTCCAATTTGCGCTTTGTACTGACCTGTCTTTCTGTAGCATGTCCTACTGCCATCTGTGTACATAACTAGAAAACACTGGAACACCGGTGCGTTCTTCCTTCTGAGGACCGCGGGTACCAACTTCCTTCTGAGGGGTCACTTGACACTGTAATGCACAACACGGCTCCTAGATGGTGAATGGTTTTAATTGTTGCCTACATTGAACGCGAAGATCTCAAGCCATGCAAGTAAGATCACCGGTACCGCAAGTATCAAAATAGATTCAACATACGCGACGTCGATGCACGTGGCCTACTAATTCTTTTGAACGAGGTATATTTGCGTCGCACCTTGTGTACACCGATAAAAACACATGGTCACAGTTTTCTAAATCTTCCATTGTCGGGTGCGTGTCTTGAGTTAACGTACCTAGAAAACTCGCTGGAAGAACGCCGTGTCCCCGGGAGCAGCGAGTAATTTAATTTGATTTTAGTGTCGGCGATAACTAGCGGCCAGAGAGGTAGTCCGACTCGCAGAGTTTTTACGATGCGCCGTTTCCGCTGCAGTGATTGCCTTTCCACTTCCACGACCGGCGGTGTTGTTGGAGCAAGGCGAGCTTTGTGCGTAACCACGCAGTGAGTCAGCTAATGGCCACCACACGATCGCCACATTCTGCCTGAGCAAAGCGACCTGTGGCACCTTAATCCTACCGCCTGTACGTGGGACACAAATTGCGGAAGACAGAAACCGAATTTCGGAAACCAATTTTTTCTGTCATGCTTACATCTTATATCTGAATCGATTTTACTAGATGTTTATCGTGCATCAGTTGTGTTACACAGGCGGCTGTTCCGATTTACGTTCCACGGATATAGTGAAGTTATCGGCTGCATCCCTAATTTTCTTCATAAAAGAGACGGTACGATTTTGTTATAGATGTGGATCATCTCTTGGAGACGAGGAGGGGGAGATTGATGGAGCAACAGTGACGTGTCACGACCTTCGATTAAAACATGTTATATTCTTGCATAGTCTACAACTTAAGTCGCTAGTTTTATGGAAACATTACAGAAAATATCGTCTGTGACACACATGTATCGCTATGTGAAAAGTGGGTTGTATGTTAGAAATCGTAAGGGGCAAACTACTTAGCAAATAAATTATTCAAGGACTTGTAATTCTCTGCCGCGTGGCGCTTGTTGTATTTTTTTTCTCTCTCTCCAACGAAAGAAGGAATGACAAAAAAGATTTTGGCCGTGAAGAAATAAAAAGAATTGTACAATACATACCATTAACTTTTCTCTAAGACCCAGTCGCAGATCTCGCAAGGCCAACGGGAAGAGGACAACGTGGACAGAGGGCAAAAGCTGATAAATCCCGATCTTCAGAATATGTAGAGACTGCAAAAGTACGGTGTATGGATCAATGTGGCGTAGTTTCCCGCTAGACATGTTTGGAAAGTCATCACAAAGCTTTCTTGTTGCGGCCAAGCGTTCGTAGCGTCACGACGTTTACCTTCGTTAACTTCTTGCAAGAAAGCTGAGGGAAGTAGATTTGTACTGTGGTTTAGGATCTACTTCGTCGTCACAGTTATCATTAAATTCTTTAAGATTTTTAGCGCGTAAAATATTTCCAGAAGATGCCGCGAATGTGGTGTTGTCTGATTTACCTTTTTAGTTGGCCAGACTTATTCGGTATCATTTATTTTCAAAATGATTCACGAAACACCTCGCCTGTTTTGGGAGATGACGCTCACACTAAGCTTCTGCGAACTACGCATGTTTCTCTTGCTTGTCTCTGTGTATGGCCGAAAACGGTCGCGATTAAATACTATATTAGCGTTTAGCAGAAATTTTAAAAACTTTAGGAGAGAAGAAATCATTTTTCTGCGAAGCTCTGGACGCTGCCCAACTTTTGCTTGCTGTTCTGTACTAACTGCACGTTGTGTTGCTTAAGGCAAAAGCATGAATTTTATTTCTGACAAAATGCAGCAACTCCGAAAGAGGCACGCTTGTCTGCCAGATATCGGTTATTGTAAGATCACAGCCGCCTGCTGCGTATATGTATATTCGTCTTACCTACATAGAAACGTGTCTCGACAAATGATCATACGCTCTGCAGAGATCATGCTACGTAACAGCAAGGAGACCATACTGCAGAACAGCAGGGTGCCCAAACATGTGTGTGGCACTTGCTGTAATGTCAGTTGTCTGGCAGAGACCGGTTTCTGGAGAATGTAATGGAGCTATACAATAAACGATCTGTGCCTTAATGAGAGCCCCAGTAGTTGGCACCCCAAAACTTCGAGATATGTGTAGAAAATCATGTTGCACACAGTCAACTGCTAGAAAAATTTTATTGTTGCTTCCAATTCCAATTTTTACAAATGTATTATGCTGATTATTATTAAAAAGCGAAATTGGTAGCAGTAATAAAGATTTTCATAGAAGTTGACAGTGTACAACACGGTTTTCGACATAGATACAAAAGTGTAGCACGTAAGGAAACCAATAAGAAAACGCTTGGGCCTCACCGCCGCGTTTGATACCAGCAGCCAAGGAGGATTACTTACGTACTTACTGGAATCAAAGAATTGTACGTAATAGCTACATTATCCAGCCGTAGTACTGACAGCCAAGGGAAGAAATGTTAATGTCTCTTCTGTTTGTAAAATTATCTTTTTTCACATCCTTTAGTGTATTACTAATTCTGTCAATTTAAAAGCATCTCAGCGTGTTCTGTTGGTTGTACCTGTTGCGGACATTCTGTATGTTGTGTTAGTACTTCCATTGACCTGAATCTTAGTAAATAACTTAATTTTTTGTCAGTAACGATGTCTTTTTTCTTCTGTTTCAGACGGAGATTGCTAAGAGACTGAACGCTATTATAGCACAAGTACTGCCATTCCTCGCCCAAGAGGTAAGTAAGTAGTAAGAAATTTTAAACTAAGAAATATAAAGCACTTCTTTATGAAGCATAGTGTTCCAAACAGATTAATCCATTTCACAAGACCGTATCTTCTGTATGAATGTAGATAGAAACTTGCTAACTTTGACTTAAGCACAGTACTATAAAGCTGCTTATTTTGAAAAGAACCAATAGAATTTACAAGGGTATATGTTTCACGTGTATGTACATACAGCCTTGTGTGCCTTTTACAATTACGTTTAGAGTACAATTCTAGTCGATGCACTTTCATTTGTCATGACAATAATACGCTGACGGAAAATATGTCGCAACACCAGCAGGGAGATGTGCGACATTAGTGAAAGTTGATAGGCCTGTTTGTGTATCTGAAAGATGATGTCTGTTCAAATTTTACACCAGTCGCATATGAGGATACAAATCAGGTTTTAAATACACACTGTAACGGAGGAGGAGGAGATTAGTGTGTTACGTCCCGTCGACAACGAGGTCATTAGGGACGGAACACAAGCTTGGATTAGGGAAGGATTGGGGAGGAAATCGGCCGTGCCCTTTCAAAGGAACCATCCCGGCATTTGCCAGAAACGATATAGGGAAAACACGGAAAACCTAAATCAGGATCGTGGGACGCGGGTTTGAACCGTCGTTCTCCCGAATGCAAGTCCAGTGTGCTGACCACTGCGGCACCGCGCTCGGTCACACTGTAACGGTCGTGAGCGTTAGTTACTTTGAGATTGGACGTGGTGAGTTGATGTTAGTCAAAAATGCCTTTAAGGCAACAATGACGATTTTATTAACACCTCACTGAGTTTGAACGGAATCTTGTAATACGTCTACGAGAAGCTAGATGTTCTTTCTGTGATACTAGGGAAAGGCTTGGTATTAATGTACCCACTGTACATGACTGCTGGAAGCTGTGGTCACGAGAATGTACGGTCGCAAGAGGACTGGGCTCCGGTCGGCCACGTTATGCGACGGGAGACCATCGTGTTCGGCGCGTGGCTCTGACGCATCGTACTGCATCTGCAGCAGCAATTTGAGCATCGGTTGGTACCACAGTGACGCAGTGAACTGTCACAAATCGGTTGTTGCAAGCGCGACTTCGAGTCAGACGCCTTGCAGCGTGCATTCCACTGACCACAAACCACCCCCACTTGCGACTTCAGTGGCGTCAGAAGCAAGAGCTCATTGGAGGCCAGGGTGGAAGTCTATTGTGCTCTCTGATGAAAGCTGGTTTTGCCTCGGTTAGGGTGGCCATCCTTTCCGATACATCGGGACCGTCACCGCTATGAACCTTACTGTCTCGACATCCTGATAAGATCCAATTTTGCCTCGATTTTGCAAAATACTTTTACGAACTTCGCCCAAGCACTGAAGTAACGCCATCTGTTAGCTCAACGTGTAAATGCAGCCTCAGTTCGTTTTATTTATGTCAATAAGTTTATGTTAAGTGCGTTTAAAATTAGTTGCGACTTTTGACGTTTGGCTCATCGGAGGAGACATGACACCGTTGCCCAGGTAACAACAAGGGCGAGCCGGTTTCCCTATCACGCCGTCTTTGGCAGTAATGGTATCACACAAATCAATGGAAATCTCACAGATAAATTTGTAGCCCAAACCAAGAAAACCATCAAAGCATATCATACAATACTTACACAATACGAAGAAAGGACATGTAAACCAATGAACCCTAGGACACCAAAGCTCCTTGGACACCCTAAGACACACAAGGAATTTGTTCCTATACGTCCTGTAGTAGACAATGTTAACAGCCTCACATGGTACATAAGCAAGAAATTAAACAACCTCCTTAACAAATTTTACAATATAACAAAAACATATACAGTAAGGAATTAGCTAAAAATATCAAAGACATAAAAATACGCCAAAACGCAAGATTTGTGTCTTTCGACATTACTAACCTATACACGAACATTCCAATTCACTAAAGAATAGAAATCGTACAACATAACCTACTCAAATACAGAAAAATCTCAATATAAGGCACTACAGAAATTTTTCAACTAACAAAACTTCCCACGCGGGGTAGCCGCGCGGTCTTCAGCGCCTTGTCACGGTCCGCGCGGTTCCCCTCGTCGGAGATTCGAGTCCTCTCTCGGGGGCGCGCGCGCGCGCGCGCGCGTGTGTGTGTGTGTGTGTGTGTGTGTGTGTGTGTGTGTTGTCCTTAACGTAAGTTAGTTTAAGTTCGATTAAGTTGTCGGTAAGCTTAGGGACCGATGACATCAGCAGTTTGGTCCCATAAGACATTACCACAAATTTCAAAAAAAAAAAAAAAAAAAACTTGTTTTACACCAAAATTATTTCGTGTTTGATAGTAAAATATATGCACAAACAGATGGAGTCGCGATGGGATGTAGCATGGCTGGAACCATAGCTCACATATTCCTTACCAGCTTGGAAGAAAAATTCTTTGAAACAAAAAACGCAACTAATCAGAAAATCATATAGTACTACAGATACATAGAAGACACGTTAATGCTTATAGAAGCTCATCTTAGTGACATAGACGAAATACATAAAGCATTGAATCAATTGCACACCAAAATGAAAGGCCGGCCGAAGTGGCCGTGCGGTTCTAGGCGCTGCAGTCTGGAACCGCGAGACCGCTACGGTCGCAGGTTCGAATCCTGCCTCGGACATGGATGTGTGTGATGTCCTTAGGTTAGTTAGGTTTAACTAGTTCTAAGTTCTAGGGGACTAATGACCTCAGAAGTTGAGTCCCATGGTGCTCAGAGTCATTTGAACCATTTTTGAACCAAAATGAAATTTGCCATAGAACACGAAACTAACAAAACAATTAACTTTCTCGACTATTAAGAATACTAACAACGAACATGGCTTCGAAATTTACAGAAAGCCTATAACAACGGACTATATTATCAGTGCATATTCATGTCATCCCAAAGCCCACATACTCGCATTCTTCCATACAATGCTTAACAAATTAATAAATTTTCCACTAGAAGACGAAGCAATTCAGAAGAAAATAAAAATCTTAGAATACAGAGTGCAGCACAACTTCTGTGACCCTAAAATTGTAACAAAATTATACTACAGTAAAACACAACCAAACAGGCCCAATATACATAAAGAAATAGCATTAAGCAAACACACAACGAAAAAGAAGAAAATAACATACGTAATCACAGCTTACATAGGAAACATGTCAAACAAAATTAACAAATTATTTGTCAAAACCGACATCGCCTTTTCACAGCAAAATACACACGACCTCAAACACAAAATCCACAAAGGCAGCTCGAAAATTCCCATACTCAACGACCCGGCGTTTACAAAAATTTCATGTAACACTAGCCCCAAATTCTGCGGGTCTAGTGTAGCAGGGGATACAACCCGTCGGCTTTGAACAATGACGTCATTCCTTAGTCATAGATAGTAATGTATTCACTTCGAGGCATAGATAATAAAGCAGTTCTGTGTTCTAATAAGCGCTATCATTAAAATAATTGAATGTGAATCTAGAAGCGATCACTTTCTTATTCCACCAATATGCTTCAGTAGCTGATAAGTGTTTTCTGGATTAAAAAAAAAAAACTCACGAGATAGAATAAACTGATCCTAAGATACAGATGCTTCAGTAGCTGATAAGTGTTTTTTGGCTTTTTTAAAAAAAATCTCACGAGATAGAATAAACTGATCCTACTTCATTAAGCAATCAATAAAAAAACTAAACTAAAACATAACAGCAAAAGACTTCGTAATCTATTCTATTTTCAGTTAACCATTTTCGCTTTTGCTGTTATGTTTTAGTTTAGTTTTTTTATTGATTGCTTAATGAAGTAGGATCAGTTTATTCTATCTCGTGAGATTTTTTTTTAAAAAAGCCAAAAAACACTTATCAGCTACTGAAGCATCTGTATCTTAGGATCAGTTTATTCTATCTCGTGAGATTTTTTTTAAAAAAGCCAAAAAACACTTACCAGCTACTGAAGGGAGCTACAACACTAACAAGGGAACCTCCCCATCGCACCCCCCTCAGATTTAGTTATAAGTTGGCACAGGGATAGGCCATGAAAAACTGAACACAGATCAATCGAGAAAACAGGAAGAAGTTGTATGGAACTATGAAAAAAATAAGCAAAATATACAAACTGAGTAGTCCGTGTGCAAGATATGTCACATTAAGGTACCTGTTCACTGAGGAGCACCGTGGTTACCGTGAGCAGCTACGGAACGGAAGGTCCCTGGTTCAACCCTCCCTCGAGTGAGAAGTTTTAATTTTTTATTTTCAGACAATTATCAAAGTCCATGCACTCAGACATGATCAACTTTGCTCTCCAAAATTCCAGGACATGTTCAGATTTGCTTGGACACATGCAGGATTCGACGGTCTACACACGGAAAAAACTTGAAAACGTTAAAAACGTTTGTTTTGACAGAGCACAGGGAAAACTGTGCGACTGTGAAACTGTTGCATTCATTTGTTGCCGTTTATGCGACAAACTCAATGTTTTCATCACTTTTTTGGGAGTGATTATCACATCCACAAGAAACCTAAATCGGGCAAGGTAGAAGAATCTTTTTACCCATTCGCCAAGTGTGCAAGTTAGGTGGGTCGACAACATATTCCTGTAATGTGACGCACATGCCGTCACCAGTGTCGTATAGAATATTTCAGGCGTGTTTTCCTGTGGAGGAATCGGTTGACCTATGAATTTGCGATCAAATGTTTTCGGTTCCTATTGGAGAGGCACATCCTTTCGTCTACTAATCGCACGGTTTTGTGGTGCGGTCGCAAAACACAGACACTAAACTTATTACAGTGAACAGAGACTTCAATGAATGCGAAAATAAAGTTAGTAAAATTTTTGCTCGAGGGAGGACTCGAACCAAGGACCTCTCGTTTCGCAGTTGCTCACTCTAACCACGGGACCATTTTTTTTTTTTTTGCAAAAGAAAACAAAGACGCCAATTATACTGGTTTCTCCTTCCAGTAAACAAAAATGAGTCTCCTTCGTCTTGTTGGCGTAGAAGCAATCTTTTGGAACAAAAAAAGGTTCTCAAAGCCAAAATCAAATTTCTTTTTCCTTTAAGAACAAACTATGAGGAATAAATAAGGAAAAGCTTTTTAAGTCATCGTGCGACTTGTAGCTAAAGTCCAGTTCTTACAGGAGCTCTTGAAGTGTATCCGCCTACAGCATGCCAGCTCGTCCAAACGTGTCTTCTCCTGGCGTAGGCGTGGGTCCTGGGTAGCAGATCTATTCAGGTCGGTTCGTTTTATACAGTTTTCAGCTTCTCAGGGCTTGGACGTTCCAGCTACTAGGTGGGTCATCGAAAGTGCTCCGTAAGAAATTGGAAAAATATTGTTTATAGCGTGGGTTGCGTATCAGGACGCTGTGTCGTTCGTTGAGATAAGTCCAATATCCTAGCGTAGATTTGTCGCCAGAAGTAAAAAGATAGCGGATCGTGTGGCCACAGATCCAATTCACAGAGTTAGTTTTGGCGGAGGGGTAGAAAGTCTTATCGGGGTACAATAGCATGTGGACGTCGATCTGAGCCGGTGTCTGGCGAGTAAGAAACGCCAAAATTCGCCGCGCAAGTGTCCAGACGTCTAGCGCTGTGCCACAGTGGAACCGGTGGACATCCATGTCATCCACTCCACAGTGGGTGCAGAGGGATGAATCGGCGAGATGGATGCGGTGCAGACGATCTCGGTTAACTTGTTTGCCACTCACGGTGATGTACCACGCTGATTGAATGTCTGATTCGAGAAAACGCGCATGGATCGCCTTCCATATGTGTCGCCACACGTACTGTGGATACTTACGTTCGATGGGGTTGGACGGGCGGCACTGTTGTAACAATTCGGAGACTGTTTTCGCGAGGTACAAACGTGGAAGTGGTAAGGACCGGTAGATATAACTGAATTCCAGGAAAAATCGTTGGATATAATAAAAGGGGGTTGGAATGGTCGATACCAGTACTGGGGCGGACAAGGAGGCCGGTGCAAAGTTGTGAAGCAGGAGGCTAGTAAGGCTCTGCGGGCAACGATGCCAAAGTTTTAGTTGGGAGCTGACGTATAGTGCCTTGACACGAGTCGGCACGTGGATGAGTCCCACCCCGCCACGATCTCGTGGCAGTGCAAGGGATTCATACTGCACCTTGAATAACATCCCCGAGCTGACGAAGGAGCCGAAAGCCATCAACAGTCGTCGCGCCAGGAGATTTGGGACTGGTAGTACTTGAGCCACGTGTGGTATACGGGAAGCATGATACATGTTCACGTATTGCGCGCGTTGGATAACGTCGAGAGCTCGTAGCCGGTGATCTGCGGGATTTGCTCTGATTGTCTGTAGCAAGCGTCTACCATTGATAGTCGCTGAGAGGCGCAGATCTGCTGTGAAATCAAGTCCAAGACACCGTATGGTGGCGGCGACACTATGGGGGGCAGCGCATCTCTCCGGCAAGCCCTCACCAATGAGCAGGACCTTGGATTTTGACACGTTGAGGCAGCTCCCCGACGCTTCGCCGTAAGTCGCCACCCATGTCAGTGCTGCTCGTACTTCATCTTCACTGCGCAGATATAGTACTATGTCGTCTGCGTAGGCTGTACAACAAAAACGGTGGCCTTGCACAGCCATGCCTTCCAAATGTTGGCGCATGCCCTGGAGCAGGGGTTCCAAGGCGAAAGCATACAAAATCGTGGAAAGAGGGCATCCTTGACGAACAGATCGTGCGATGACCAGGGACGATGTAAGACGACCATTGTACATGATTTGAGAGGTTGCACTACTCAACAGGCGCATAATCACCGTTACAATACCGCCAGGAAAACCCATATGCTGAAGAACTGTCCGTAAATAGAAGTGGTCAACACGGTCGAAAGCCTGGCTAAAGTCCAGTGAAGCCAAGGCGCCAGGGAGACGCTGATGTTGCGCTAATGCTATCATGTCTCTGTAACGGCAAAGGGCCGTACGGATGTTGTTGTCGCCTCCTAGGGAAGTCTGGTCGCAGGATGTGACGTAACAGGCGACCTTCTTGAGTCGCGATGCCAGTAGCCGTGTGAATATTTTCATGTCGCTGTTGAGCAAAGTAATTGGTCGATAGTCCTGGACCCTCGATAACCCGCACGGTTTATGTACGGGGATAATAATTCCTTCTAGAAAGGCGCTCGGGACCACTGTCATCGGTGACATCAGCTCTTGTGCGATTGCCGTCCACGTGGAAGCCAACAAATAGCGAAAACTTTTATAAAATTCGATGGGGATACCGTCAGGTCCAGGAGATCTGTTATCGGAACCCGCCTTGATA
The DNA here is from genome assembly GCF_023898315.1 of Schistocerca nitens. Lineage (NCBI taxonomy): Eukaryota > Metazoa > Arthropoda > Insecta > Orthoptera > Acrididae > Schistocerca > Schistocerca nitens. The sequence goes on from NC_064621.1 coordinate 362,074,292, forward strand.
GCGTCTAGCACTTCATCGGTGGTTACGTCGTCTTGGAGGTCATGCACTGCATCCTCTGGAAGAGTGTTCGTAGTAAGCTGAGCGATTTCTGTGATCAGTGCTGCAGAATGCGGTACGGCTGCGTATAGCCCGGCAAAATGAGCATGGAGAGCACGACCGATGCTTTGTTGGGTGTCGTGCCGGCGCCCTTCCACATCAGTGAGGACTTGGATCAGAGCTCGTCGTCGTCGTTGTCTTTCCTGAAGGAGGTGGTACATCGACGGACGTTCTTGAGGGATTCGATTAGAAGCTCGAGAACGGACTACAGTGCCTTCCAAGTTACGCCGCATGATCAAGGAGATCTGCGCCTTCGTGCGATGGACCATCGACTGCCGGGCCGGCGAGAAAGGCATCGTCGTACAGTCTCGTAGAATGGTGTAGTAGAAGTGCAGGGTATTAGTTTGCCACGCCTTTAATTCCTTCCCATAACTCATCAGAGTCTTCCTGAGGGTCGGCTTTGCACAGGAGAGCCACCATGATAAGGTGGAGTCATAGGCTTCTCGACGATGGTGGCAGCGTGCCCACGCTTCTTCGACCATACGGCGACAGTCTGAGGAGGTCAGGTGAGCGACATTGAGTTTCCACAGACCACGACTATGCCACACTTGCTGTCGGGCGAGAGTGATGTCAGAGGTACGCATCATGGTCTGAAAAGGCCAAGGGCCAGACTTCCGCATGACGTGTGCCATCAGCAAGGGAGCGGGTAACGTAGATGCGATCTATGCGGCTTGACGAGTGAGAGGTGTAGAATGTATAGCCCGGTTGAATTCCGTGGAGCTTCTTCCATGTGTCAACAAGTCGGAGACGGTCGATGACCACTGAGAGAGATGCACAAGGGGAATGTCGCGGGAGTTGGTCCGCGGGCTCTTGTGTCGAGTTAAAATCCCCACCGAGTACCAAATCGTCCTGCGGACCGGTGAATAGGGGCGTGACGTTTTCGGCAAAAAAAGTTTGTCGGTCATGACGGCGGCCAGTGCCGGACGGAGCGTAGATATTAATAATACGCACGCCGAACAGTGTGAGGGCCATACCTCGCGCAGTGGGGAGGTAGATGACGTCCTCTGCAGGGAGTCCGTCGCGTAGCAGGATGGCGACGCCGCTACCGGTATCGGATGCGGGGGAAACATGGGCGTTGTATCCGGTGGGAACTAGGAAGTCAGCCACGAACACCTCTTGTAAGAGTGCTATATCCACATCCGCAGAGTAAATAGTGTCTCTGAACATGGCCAGTTTATGGGGGGCACGAATGGTGGCAAGATTCATCGTGGCGATACGATATCGCTGTGTGCGGCCATCCTCAGTATTTGCAGAACGTGCGGTAGAAGTAGCCGGCAGGTGGAGACCCGCGGGTGGTCCCGTAGTGGTGATAATTACTGGCGGGGCGCCAGCCCCAGTGGACTCCTGTGCAGACACGCTGGCAGCCTGTTCCCCTTCTTCTTCAACGTCATCGGCCCAGGAAGCTGACGACGTGGACATGTGACGGTCACGTACTTCCGGAACGGGTGTTGTGGATTCCGCAACATGAGTGGCAGGGGGACCGCCGGCATCATTCGTGGACAACGGCGAGGACACGTCCCTGGCTGGGAGAGTAGGCGTCACAGGAGGGGCGCCTGTTGCTGCCACATCGCGTGACTGGACGCAATGTGGGAGATCACCGTCAGACATCAGGTCGACATCTCGTGGGGCCGTCTGAGAAAGGGCGTCATCGGAAGGCGTTCGTCGTCGTTTCCTGTGTTTGCGAGGCGACCGCTGTTTTCTGATGTGGTCTTCTGAATCAGAATGTGGTCGCCCGTCGTCTGATGCCGAACCCGTCTGGACAAAGGCAGACGTCGGCACGACACCGAGGTCGACTTCCATGGTTCCTACACGAACATCGGTTTCGGTCTGCAAACCGGACGGTCCTGAAGCGAGCACTGGAGGCGACGCCGTGCTTGTGTCCTCGGCGCTTTGTGCTGCGGCGGGTGGCGTTGACGAAGCTGCTGACGCAATCGAGATTGGTACGACGGGGTCCTGTGCAACCTTGGCGCAGGTGATGGGTAAGGACGTGACCGTCGAAGCCTGGGTCTCTTCACGTAATGGCGTCTGTATTAAACGGCGGTGTAAGCATTCGGAACGTACATGTCCCTCCTGGCCACATCCTGCGCACGTTCGTGGCTGTCCATCATACATGACGATGGCCCTCACACCGCCAATCAGCAGGTACGATGGGACATGTTTCGTCAACTCAATTTTTATTTGCCGGACGCCATTTAATACGGGGTAGGTGGTAAATGTTTGCCACTTCTCCGCGACGTGACCCAAGACGGTGCCATATGGTTGGAAAGCGGCAATGACCACATCCTGAGGCACCTCGAACGGGAGCTCAAACACCCGCAATGTCCGGAGACCGAATCCAGCATGGGCGACTGTCACAGCACCCATATGTCCATCAGAGTGTTTAAATTTCAGTCCGGTGGCATGACGGTGAATGATGTCATTGCAAAGTTCCTCCGTCGACATCTTGATGTAGACAACACTTCCAGTGATGGAAAAATGTATGCCTAGTACGTCCTGGGGGTTCAAACGTAGATCCTCACGTATAAACTGTTCGACTTCGAATGCTCTGGGTCTTGGATGTTCGGCCTGAAACGTTACTTTGATCGTTGTACGGCGGTACGAGTGCGCCATGGTGTACGTTAGTACTGGACTCGATAGACACAAACACCGCGACGCGGAAGTAAACGCCGCCGAGAGCGGAACGTCGGAAGGCGCGCGGAGCAGCTCCGCACGCTAGCACGGCTGCGAGCCGACTGACCAATGAATGCGAAAATAAAGTAAGTAAAATTTTTGCTCGAGGGAGGACTCGAACCAAGGACCTCTCGTTTCGCAGTTGCTCACTCTAACCACGGGACCACGGCGCTCTTCGTGTTATATAGTCCTAGATGTTGGATATGTTACACTTGGACTACTCAGTTTGTATATTTTGTTTATTTTTTCATAGTTCCACACAACTTCTTCCTGTTTTCTCGATTGATCTGTGTTCATTTTTTCAAGGCCTATCCACTGTGTCAATTTATAACTAAATCTGAGGGGGGTGCGATGGGGAGGTTCCCTTGTAAGAAGAATCGCTTCTCGGCTTTTCACAAGATCAATGTGTAGTTCCCTTTCAACAAGTGAAACGCAAAGATTAAATAAACAATCAAAACATATAAAATGAAACAGGTTGCAAATGTAACGTACGTGTATTTCCACCTATTCGTTACCAGTGTACATATATCGAGGTCAATGGAAGTCTGGTATACATATATTACATACGTAGGTCCTTCTGTCATCAGTAATACTGATATGTACGTAAGAAAAGACTGCTAGTAATAGCGGAGACGAAATAAACAGCACATCTACAATTTGTATCCCGTGTTCCACTTAGGGTTTACTGAAGCGGAGGATACATCGTTCAGGTGAAGAACAGGACAGTAATGCTAGTCAAAACGAAGAAATCGCCTTACGACAAACTCGTATTCCGGACTGTACTTAAGCAACACACTTCGAATGAGCTTTTAATTTGTATCGGGTGTTTCATTTGCGGTTTAGTGAAGTAGGGGATATATAGTTCAAGTGAACAACAGGACAGCAATGCTAGTTGAAACTAAAAAATCGACTACGCTGAACTTGTATCCCGTACTGCACTTAAGCAATACAGTTCGAAAGACTTTCGAGATACAACTGACATACAAGTAACGTGATGTATTCTTTGCTAGTAATTTCATTCATTTCTTTCCATTGTATTTTGCGGAGAAATACTAAGATACAAACACGCGATATCGTTAACGTGAAAATACTACTGGCCCTTACATATGTGAAATAAAGTTTATCTCTCTCGCATTCCTTTATTTCTCAACATTCTCCTCAGCTCTTTCATCTTTGAAATACATGCTCTCTGGCGACTTGTGACGTCATTGTTCAAAGCCGACGGGTTGTATCCCCTGCTACACTAGACCCAATTCTGCATAGGACAAACCAGTAGAAACTTCAACTTAGATGTAAAGAGCACACCAGAGAGAGTGGAAACAACCGAGCCACATTTTTTCAACATCTACAAACAGGAAAACACGATGTAAAACCCATGAACGAAGCACTAGAAATCTTCTGTATTACGCAAAAGACAGCAAACATGAACATTTTTGAGGAAATAGAGATATATTCACATGCGTACAACAACCCCACAAATTTACTGAATGTGCAAGCGACCTAAACCACAAAAAAATATGTTGAAAACTTTATTCAGATTATAAAAGCTAGGAAACGGGTAAGTAATAAATCAGACACACTAAATAGTACCTACCCATAGTAATAGCGATAACATAGACCATAGATAACATAGACTGTGCATGACGTCACTTTATTGAAACCAACATCTACGTCACGTGACTCGGAGCACGAAGCCGAGTATGTCATTACGCGTTTATAGTGCACAATTTATGACATTTTTGTTACAGATCAAATGCTGTGCTTTTAAGTAGAACGAAAAGTAATGAAATCCACAAACGCTCAGATAAGTCTTGTTTTGTATCCTGCAGATTAGGTAAACTGACGAAAATCGCAGTTGAGAAAGTGAACTACTTTAAAAGACTTGCAGAGATATTTCCATGAGTGTAAAAGACTTGCAGAGATATTTCCATGAGTGGAACATTACAATATATGTTGATCCTTAGATGTAAACCTCGATGAAAGACTAACATTTTAAAATGACAGAACGTTAATATCTAACTCACTACAGGAATTCTGTACAATATTTTCTAATACATTACGTTCATTGTTTTGGTATCTGTACTGGATTAAGCAAAAGTAATAAAATATAAACGCTTGTTATGGGAAAAGACGGACATTATGGATACAAACGGATTACATTTCGTAGCGTTACCGTCTACCACGCAAGGGGGCCCGGGTTCGATTCTCGGGCAGGGGACTGGGCGTTGTGTGTCCTTCATCGTCACTGACACGCAAGTCGCCGAAGTGGTGTCAACTAAAATGACTTGCAATACGGCGGCCGAACCCCGAAGGGGATATCCCGGCCAATAAATGCCATACGATCATTTCATTTTTTTACTCCCGTGGAAGTGGCGAATTATGCCTGACACTGCAACAGAAACAGGCATTCACCACATAACTATGATTATGTCGTAATAAGGATAACCATCGCATTAATATTACGAATTGCGAAAAATTAGGTTAAATGTACTAATACATGACGTATAGTAGCAGTACCACAAGGTATTTTACTGTTAAAATCTGTGCTTGATTTCGGGTGTAAATGAGAAAAATTGTCAGCTCCATTCCGCATTGCGCGTAATGGCTTTGACTCGGCTGCTGCAGTGATTCGGCTTACTGCAACGAGTTTAGCTTGCTGCCCCGAGTCACGTGACTTGTTGGTTTCAAACGTCAACACGGCAGAGATTGGTGCGTGCGCAGTCTATGTTATCAATGGTAGATGCAGCGATAACAACATGAAGACTATACAAGAAAGAAGTAACACCAGGAAAGCATCGCTAATCATCGACAATAAAAAACTATTACGAAAAAAATATAACATAAAAATCTGAACTAAAACTACAACAGTATCTTAGGCAATAACATTATTGTAATCAAACGTACTAAAATAATAACCAGTCGAATTTCCACATATCACTTACTTATAAAGGTAACTGTGTAAACACGTAATATCGCTAATCCACTGTAATCCAAGCTATCAAGAGAAAAATAGCAAACATAAAAACTGACTAAAGTCAGATATATGTCTCCAATGTACATCTAAGAGGAGCAGTAATAATTCTAATAATAATAATAAAAAAACAGGTTATGCCAGCAACGATATTACATGTAAGGTAAAAACACCAAATGAATGTATTATAAATTTTCTGATCATAGTTACAGAGCATTACATTAAGATCATCATTTACTTATGTATTCACAAAGCACCTGATGATGGCAATACGCTGAAATGGGCTCATCGTGAGTGATTTATAAAATAAAAACCATTTAAAAAGCTGTGTAGCTGGCTGATATTCACAATAATAATGCCATTGGAGGACATATTTTGCACTGCGGGTCCCAAAGAGTGAAAGTTATGTTAAATAAATTTTGTATTTCATTTCTACACCCCCATCTGAGGGTGTCCCGATGAGGTCCCACCTAGGTATGGCAACCCTATCCTCGGTACCAGTGACTGCCCTGTGTTGGGTAGGAGGAGGCCAGTCGAGGGCCTGCAGCCAACCCCTCTGCGTGCTAGATACAATGGAAGTACACCTTGAGTTATGGTCTGAGGTCCGATTTCATATGACAGCAGGAACACAATCGTTGATCGTCCCACGCACCCTGACTGCATATTTGTACGTCAGTCTGGTGACTCGATCTGTTCATGAACATCTTTCCAGAGAGTGTCTTCCAATAGGATAACGCTCGCCCACATTCGCTGTTGTAACCCAACATGCTCTATAGTGTATCGACGCGGTGGCTTGACCTTCTCGACCAGATCTGTCTCCAATCGAGCACTTACGGGTCATCATCAGACGACAACTACAGCGTCATCCTTCCATCCCACAATTTGACATCCCTCATTTGTATAATACAATACATACACGTTTGCATGCTTACGTTCAACATTCTGGCTGTTACATCTGTTATTAATGTATCAGCATTTGATATTTATAATGACTTATCTCGCGCTTACATTAACCTGTGATCTTGTAAAGTTGATCAATTAAACATGTTACCTAGACAAATTTATTGCCGAAATTTAATTACATTAATTATTTTTTGGTGTGGCGATTTTTTCCGACGCTCCGACTTAAAAGGCCTAAATACTGTGACATTGCAGCATGTACACATTACCTTCATTATAAAACAGTCACGGAAAACGACAACTGAATATATAGGCTGCGTCATGTTGATCTTCGGTGCAGCACCTCGTGGTAGGTGTAATAAATTTCTCGCTTTAATTACTGACTCACCACCTTCGTGGGTACCACCAGTTCTCCCGTTCAGACCTGCCACAAAATCGGACATACTCAGCGCCTAGCTCACAGGACGTCTACGGAGACAATGTAAATGCTCACTGCCCTGGCGAGGTTTATATCGCAAGGAAATTACCTAATATGCCTCAAGGGGTCCAGTTTTATGTGTGTGAGTAGGAAGACTTTGATCACCAGATACAGTGGTTATTATATACTGCCTGACAAAAGAGTGAAACACCCAGTAGGGGAAGAGGAAACGAAGTGAAACTTCACGAGCTGAAAGAGTATCTGATGTTATTTCAGTGATTACAGTATCGAGTTAAATTTAAAAAGAAGAATATTGAGCCCAATTGTCATTGTGAGGTTGCTCTCCTCTGGTGTGGGTGCACGCACTAATTCGGTTGGGAAGAGTGTCATGAAGCCGTTGTTTCCACTCGTGAGACACGGTGGCCCACAAATGTTGTAACTGGTCCTTGATATCCTGGATAATGGCACTGCGACGGAATTGACGTCCGAGATGGCCCCTCACATATTATATCTGGGACTGATCTGGGGATCTTGAGGGCCACAAGAGTACCTCAGCATCACGCAGAAATTTCATAGAGACACGTGCGGTGTGTGGACAAGCATTGTCCTGTTGAAAACTGGCGCCACAACATTGTTGCATGGGAGGTAACACACGAGAACGCCGGATGTCTATGAAGTACCGTTGCACCGTCAGAGTACCCTCAGTCACTACTAGCCATGACCTGAAGTCGTACCGGGGGGCTCCCCTCATCATGAAGCCAGGAGTGGTACTGCTATGCCTCTCCAAAACACTGGAAGAGTAAGTCCACTCCCTCCCTCCCTTACCCCACACACCTCCCCAGGTTGGCACCACATTCGCCGACGATGACCATCTGGCGTAGTGCAGAACTGCGATTCACCGCTGAGCACAAGGCGACGCCGTTCATCAGCAGTCTGTCCTTGCCAGTCACGGCACAGCTCCAGATGCACCCATTTGTGCTGTGGTGTTGACAGCAGCCTACGCAAGGGATGGTACGAGGGTTGCATAGGAAGTATTATTGAACATAATAAGAATTACACAATGAAAGAATGGTGTTTTATCTACGCATACTATTTTTCCACGTAATCTCCGATCCGTTCTATGGCCTTCCTCCAGCACGAAACAAGAACGTGTATGCCCTGTCGGTACAAATCCTTGTCCTGGTGGCGGAGCCAGTGCTTCACTGTGTGAATCATCTCCTCGTCGTCCTCAAAATGTCTTCCACGAGTGGCGTCCTATAATAGCCCAAACAAATGGAAGTCCATGGGGTCTACATCAGGTGTGACATCGACGGTTCTCAGGCGCGCCTAGTTTCTCCCCGGTCTCTGGGCTCACTGTCGCGCATGATACCTTAGTGGACCCCGTCGCAATTTCTAACTCATTGGGTCAGCACTTTGCTGAGATTTCGAGCTCTTCACATTACCCGCCAGCGTTTCTCCCGAAGAAACGTGCAGCGGAAGTGCGACCTCTTGCTTTCTCCTCTCAAAATCGCGAAAGCTACAATACTGTTTTCTCAATGCGGGAACTCCAACATGCCCTCTCTTCTTCCCGCTCCTCCGCCCCTGGATCGGATGGTATCCATGTCCAAATGTTGCTGCATTTATCAACCCATAGTCTGCGTTACCTCCTTCGCCTTTATAATCGAATTTGGACCGACAGTACCTTTCCCAGACGATGGCGGGAAGCTATCGTCGTTCCCATTCCGAAACCTGGAAAGGACAAACATCTCCCCTCTAGCTATCGCCCCATTTCTCTCACGAGTAGTGTCTGTAAGATTTTGGAGCGTATGGTGAATTACCGTTTAGCTTGGTGGCTGGAATCACGCAGTCTTTTAACACCTGCCCAATGCGGATTCCGAAAGCATCGCTCTGCAGTTGACCATCTTGTTGCTCTCTCCACTTATATCATGAACAATTTTCTCAGGAAACGCCAAACGGTAGCAATATTTTTTGATCTGGAGAGAGCATACGATACCTGTTGGAGGACAGGCATCCTCCGCACACTGTTCTCTTGGGGCTTTCGAGGCCGGCTGCCCCTTTTTCTTCGCGAATTCATGGCAGAGCGAACATTTAGGGTGCGGGTGAACACTACTCTCTCCCGCACTTTCTCCCAAGAAAACGGTTTGCCCCAGGGCTCCGTGCTGAGTGTTGTACTGTTTGCCATCGCTATAAATCCAATTATGGATTGTCTCCTTCCTGACGTCTCAGGTTCCCTCTTTGTGGACGATTTTGCGATCTACTACAGCTCTCAACGGACCAGCCTTCTTGAACGACGTCTTCAAGGATGTCTCGATCGCCTCCACTCTTGGAGCCTCGAAACCGGCTTCCGTTTTTCTCCCAGTAAGACCGTTTGTATTAATTTTTGGCGACGTAAGGAGTTTCTTCCGCCCTCCTTACATCTAGGTCCTGTCAACCTTCCGTTTTCAGACGTCACTAAATTCTTGGGTCTTATGTTTGACAGAAAACTGTGCTGGTCCTCCCACGTTTCCTATCTTTCGGCTCGCTGTCTGCGAACGCTCAACACCCTCCGTGTCCTGAACGGTACCTCCTGGAGAGCGGACCGAGTGGTCCTTCTCCGCCTCTATCGCGCCTTAGTGCGCTCGAAATTGGACTATGGAAGCATAGTCTACTCCTCTGCTCGGCCGTCTATTCTTCGGCGTCTCGACTCTATCCACCACCGTGGATTACGTTTAGCGTCTGGAGCTTTTTACACTAGCCCTGTGGAAAGCCTTTATGCTGAGACTGCTGAACCTCCGCTGTCCAATCGGCGAGCGGTCCTTCTGAGCCGTTATGCTAGCCATCTGTCTTCCGTGCCTGCTAATCCAGCCCATGACCCTTTTTTCGACGCCTCCTTTGATGTAGGGTATGCAGGCCGCTCCTCCTCCCTACTACCCCCGGGAGTCCGCTTCCGTCAACTGCTCCATTCTCTTTCCTTCCGCTTTCCAAAAACCTTCTTGACAACTTGGGGTACAGCACCGCCTTGGCTCCGTCCCCGGATCTGTCTGCTCCGTGATCTTTGTCAATTTCCCAAGGATGGTACACCTTCACTTGTTTATCGTCGGGCATTTGCTGCTCTATGTGCACAAATGACGGACGCCACCTTTATTTACACCGACGGCTCGAAAACATCGTTGGGTGTAGGGAGTGCCTATATTGTAGGCGACGCCCCAAATCACTTTCGGCTTCCCGACCAGTGTTCGGTTTATACTGCGGAGCTTTTCGCTGTTCTCCAGGCTGTCCACTACATCCGCCGCCATCAGCGGATACAGTACGTAATCTGCTCAGATTCTCTCAGCTCTCTCCTCAGTCTCCAAGCTCTTTACCCTGTGCATCCTCTGGTCCACCGGATTCAGGACTGTTTGCGCTTGCTCCACCTGGGGGGCGTCTCGGTGGCGTTCCTCTGGCTCCCGGGACACGCTGGTATCTGTGGGAATGAGGCGGCTGATATAGCAGCCAAGGCTGCAGTTTCCCTTCCTCGGCCAGCTATTCAGTCGCTTCCCTTCACCGATCTACGGAGCGATTTATGTCGCAAAGTTGCTCATTTATGGCATGCGCATTGGTCAACACTTCCCCGAAATAAATTGCGGGAAGTGAAAGTCCTTCCTTGCGCTTGGACCTCTTCCTCCCGAACGCGTCGTCGGGAGGAGGTAATTTTAACTAGACTCCGGATAGGGCACTGTCTTTTTAGCCATCGACATCTTTTAAGCGGCGATCCTCCCCCACTCTGTCCCCACTGCTGTCAGCTGTGGACGGTCAGACACCTTTTAATTGAATGCCCCTATTTTAATCCGTTACGCTCCCGTCTACAGCTATCGCCTGATCTATCGTCGATTTTAGCAGATGACACGCGCTCAGCCGACCGCGTTCTCCAGTTTATTAGTGACAGTGAAATGACGTCAGTCATTTGAAGTTTTATCGGGGACTATCAACCCCTCTCTGTAGTGGACTTTTAAGCCTTGTTTCTGCTTTTCGTGTCTCCAATTTTATGAGTTTCGTTCCCATTTTTGCTGTTTTCCATTTTCAATTTTTATTATTTCCTCAGTCACGGACCGGGCGCTAATGACCATAGCAGTTTTGCGCCCTAAAACCAAAAAAAAAAAAAAAAAAAATCAGGTGTGACAGCCGTGGATGGTCTCCCCCGACCGCTGCAAGTCGTGGAGCTCCGCCGAATCGCCTTCTCATGACCTCACCCTCCGTGCCCAGGGACTAACTGTACTTCCGTCGACAGCAGATGCTCCATAGACTTTGTACAAGCATGTGTGAATGTTCCCTACAATTTCTTTCCCTGCAGTGAGAAATTCAATGGCGGCATGTTGCTTGTAACATACATCACCTATAGACACCATTTTGAAACTGTCCTGCTGCTACGCTATCTGTAGGAAGCGACGGAAAGTTGGCGCGCTCACTCAGGAGACTTCAAATAATACATACGTAACGTTTCGCATTCGTAGCATTGTTTTCGGTTGAGACAAAAAATGCGATGCATTACTTTCTGGGCAACCCTCGTAATTCGCTAGTCCGGCTAATGCTAGTCTCTGGCCAACGGTGCAGGATGACACAGAGTGTTACATGTTCTCGCTTTCCAGACACAGATGTGAAGGGGCTACGATGTGCTTGGTGCAAATTAAGACTGTGCTCCGCTGCGGTCAGACGCGGCCGGCCAGAACCTTGACGGCAAGTACGCCTACTCTCGCGTTCCCATGCAGTCGAACATCGCGCCAGTGTCACAACTGAATGCCGCACAAATCTGGATAGTGCACCATTCGACGAGCTGGCAAAATGAAGACCCACAGCGAGGTCCCTTTCAAACTTTGTCAGGTGCTGATAACGCTGCCTCGAACGCGTACGCAGCATCTCGATATCCTTCACAGTGATCATGCAACATGTCGTACTGTTCCAGGCTTGGTATCAACACTAAACTCGAACAACACTATGATGCACTCTGGTTGCCGTTCTTCCTGTCACTTACAGTTGCAACTTTAGATCATTTACACATCCGCCAAAGATGTGTCGTGCACGAAATTATAGTGGCACCCATCCATGTCATATGGGTGCTTCACTTTTTTTTGTCAGACCGTGTAAATAACCTACTGGATAACGTGGAAATGAGGCTTTTTACGGTTGATGCTGTTGTATAGAGAGAAGTCGAACGCCTAGAAAATTGTAGTGAAATGCAAGAAGACCTACGAAAGATGGACAGTTGGTTCAGGGATTCGCGGTTAACCTCGGCATAAACAAATCCAAAGTATTGCGGAAAAATAAACAGAAAGCCCATTAGTGCACGATTACACGACTGCAAAAAAAAAAATCACTGGAAGCAGTCACATCCATTTTTACACTGTCCAGACGCATTGTGGCCACCTGTCAAAAGCCTGAATAAACACCTTTTGCAGCGCGGGTGCGCAGGAGGAGTGTCAGTGAGGTTGTGGAAGGTACCGACAGGTATGTGGAGGCATGCCGACTCCAGGGTCGTGGCCAGTTGTGCTAGGTTTCTCGGTTGAGGCACCATGAGGCGGGGCGTGCAGCCCGACCGAAGTGGCCCAACAGATCCTCGGTTGTGTTTAAATCCGTGGAGTTTGCTTAACATGGGAGCACGATAAACTCATCCTGGTGCTCTTCGAACCATACACGTACACTGAAAGCTGCATGGCGCGTTGCATTGTCCTGCTGGTACATGCCATCGTGCCGAGGAAAAAACAAGCTGCATGTAGGGATGGAGATGGTCCCCAGGAATAGATGGATATTTTTGTTGATCCGTCGTGCCTTCGGAATTGGCGAGATCACCCACGGAACACCCCGAAAACATTTCCAAGACCATTACGCTCCCTCCTCCAGCCAGGACCCTTCCGACGATTGTTATAGGGTGTCGGCCATCTGTTATGCAACATAAAACGCATCTCATATGAAAAGGCCACCTGTCACCACCAAGAGGGCGCCCATTTGCGGTATTGGCGTGCAGTTTCCGGCCTTGCATGAACCAGGTGCTTGATGTGGAGGCCCAGACGCAGCAATGTCCGTTGAACAGTCTTTGAGGAGACGCTGTTGGTAGCCTCTTTGTTCATCCGGGCGGTCAGTTGCTCAACATTGCACATCTGTTCGCCCGTACACATGACCGTAGCCGCTGTTCACTTCCTGTAATGTATGGCCCGTGGTGCATCACTGTTGCCTCACCGCCGGTTTGGATAGCATTATTTTGCCATGCACTTCGTACTTTAAGCACGGCGGCACGTAAGCAGTTTACAAACTTAGACATTTCGGAAATGCTTCCACCCTTGGCCCGAAAGCCAATGATTATACCATTTGGACGTCAGATAAATAGTTACGTTGCCGCATTACAATAATTGCACCGTGTTCCGCATCCCCCCAACACACTTCACATACCTTCCACTGCTAGTGCTGCCGTCTGCGAGTGACGTTGACGTCGAACGTAGGTGGTACAGTAGAGTCTCGATATTCAGAGTCTCGGAATTACGAGCTTCCCATAAATCCGAGCCCCGTCGATCCTTTTCCCCGACCCGCTCGAACCACTCACCTAGTTGTGTCGGTGTCAAACTACATGTTTTAATTATTTACATAAGAAACTTTTTGTTGAAAGTGGTGTCTTTGGTTTGTCATTGTCGGTACAGTACAGGACCGTGCTGTGTTTAATTTACTTTGTTGACAACTTTTTTCTGTACACCTAAAAATTAGTGCTGTAACAAACGAAACAAAATTTACAGCTTTGAATGGGACGTTAGAAGAATTGAACCGACTTGTGAAAGGAGCAACAGTAAAAAACTTGCTCTAGAATACGGTGTCGGCGAAGTTAACGACAGTGACTACCGAATAAGTCGACTGGAATTAGAACAGTTTTCTTGAAAGAAATAGTGTGAATAATCTCTTAACCGAACAACTATAAAGAGATGGGAGTTTCAAAAAACGAATGCTGCGTTGTGCATGTGGTTTATTCTTTTCAACATCGTTTTATTTCTTTTTCAAATGTTCAAATGTGTGTGAAATCTTCTGGGACTTAACTGCTAAGGTCATCAGTCGCTAAGCTTACACACTACTTAACCTAAATTATCCTAAGGACAAACATACACACGCATGCCCGAGGGAGGACTCGAACCTAATCCGGGACCAGCCACACAGCCCATGACTGCAGCGCCTAAGACCACTCGGCTAATCCCGCGCTATTTCTTTTCCCATATAAATTTCGATAGTTCGTGTGTTCAATACTTCGTGGTGATCCCGGTCCGATTCACGTCGAGCTATTGAGACTTTACTGCACTCACATTAATGTGACAGGTTCGTGCACCGAAGAGTAGGCGTATGGAGCGACTTGAGGTGGAACAATCACGCTAGCCGCATAGAAGGCAGATGCCAGAATTAGATTCATTGAACGAATCTTCAGCAAATGTAGTCGACCCACAAATGAGTTAGCTTATAAAATCTTCGTTAGAGTATTACTTGAATATTGCTCGTTAGTCGGGGATACGCATCAGATAGGATTTATAGAGGAAATAGAGAAGATACAAAAAAGAGCAGTATGTTTCTTCACAAGTTCATTTAGTTAGCGCGAAAGCATTACGGAGAAGCCGGCCGGAGTGGCCGTGCGGTTCTAGGCGCTACAGTCTGGAACCGAGCGAGCGCTACGGTCGCAGGTTCGAATCCTGCGTCGGGCATGGATGTGTGTGATGTCGTTAGGTTAGTTAGGTTTAAGTAGTTCTGAGTTCTAGGGGACTGATGACCTCAGAAGTTGAGTCGCATAGTGCTCAGAGCCATTTGAACCATTAAGGAGATACTAAACTAACTCCAGTGGTAGAGATGCTTTCTGCATCACGGTGTGATTTACTGTTAAAAATTCTGAAAGTGTCCAGTCCTAGAAAAATCAACCAATATATTGCGTCCTCCTACTTAGACCTCCCGAAAAGGCCACGAAGGTAAAATCAGAGAGAGGCGTACCAACAATCGTTCTTCCCTCACGGTTATCGCGATTTGTATAGAAAGGGGCAATGGCACGCGAAGGACCCTCCGTCACACACCAGAATGTTTACAGGTATAGATGTAGTGTGTGCCGTGAAAGCCCCCTCAAACTGTTTGCGCCGCAGCGCTTCGGTTGCCGGAGACCTTCCTCGGCCCATTTGCAAATATTTTTTGCCGCGAAGTGGCTCCCGCGGTCCTGTGTGTGTGAACTGAAGCGCGACTGTTTCTTGTTGGCAGCACCAGCAGCAGGTGGCGACGGCGGTGGAGCGCGCCAAGCAAGTTACTATGACCGAGCTGAACGCCATCATCGGGGTGAGTATACTAGACGTAGACCTAGGCGTACGCCCAGCTGGCGCTGCTGCAAGCCTCTGCCCCGTGGGATTGCCTCTCGTCGTTGGCTCGCCGTCCTATTGATACACGAGAAACGCGTGAGGGGCTGTAGTGAAGAGAGCCTTATTTAGCTTTCAGATTATACAATGTCCCAGTTTTTAGTTCCTTTATGTTTTTGTGAAATAGCAACTAACAAGCAGACACCAGACCTCGCGTTCCAACAATTTCGAAGAGCTTCAGCACGATAGTCAAGGCCCGCTACATGGTAGCCTACATGCTTGCGTTTTCGAAGAGATATTACAGTCAAAGGCTATGACGCAAGATCCGTTTCTTGACCCGGTGGAATTGTTTGAACATTCGGAAATACGGAAATTTTATTTCTAGATAATTCATATGCAACCTAACAGATACTGAAGAACTAATATGGTTTCGATCCACTGCAGATCTACTTGTGCGGGAAAATCCTTGCTAAGTGGGGCGGTGCGAAGTGTTATGAGTCTTGCGTTCAGGTGACATCCAAATTTCATACGTTTGGATTCGAACTGCATTTGTTGCGAAATTTTCTTTTTTGCCAGGGGAAGGAATTTCGGAATATTTTGAAATTAAAACAGGTGTGATACAAGATCATGGACTCTTTCCACTGCTTTTCAGATGTTTAATTCACAAAGTAATTCAAGGGTTTCGGAAATTACTGTCGGCGCTTCTTTTGGCGAACCAATCGAGTTAGGAGGAACCAGTGTTAGAGTAGACTGCGTAGCTTTTGCAAACGACCTGGCAGTTCTATGGCAGCGCAATCAAACAGCACCAATAAAACAAAGTAAATTCTTGAGCAACAGAAAGCAATAGGTGAGCAAATATGACTTAAGGAGGGAAAAAAACCTTGTGAGCAACCAGGGATCCAAAACAAAGACAAAATCGAGAGAGGTTCTCAGTTCAGGTATTTACCATATTCGTGTCAAAAATGCAGAAAACGAATACACTACAACAAGGCCATCAAACCAGAGTGTCTTCATGGGAGCGAAACGCTCACCTTAAACAGAGAGACGTTTAAGAAATCCGAAAGAGAGAAGGAAAAGTAATCAGAAAAAATCTAGGAACAAAGTATGCTGTAGAAGAAACATAAAATTACTAAAAATCACCTGAAAGGGCCACCTGATCCGAGTTGCAGGTTTCCTATCTAATGGCTTCTGGCGACAACAAAAATTTGATTTCAAGTACTTCATTTAATTACTGACACAATTTAAAAAGCTCTCCTAGTCTACTCATTAAGAGCTGTATTCTTATGTTAAAAACTTAACACAGTGAGTCAAGTATCAAAATTGGAAACTGTGTTCGAGTGTAGTGTGTCTTGAGGGACCATAACTCGCAGCTCGCAAATTACCGAGATTACCCACACAGACACACGAAATAATCAAAGGAAAAAAGTTTATCGCTTGCTACATTTTCGCTGTTCACCCAGTAAAACGTCGATACCAGGTACGACGTTTTAATTTATCACATCTTCACTACCAACTCTATTTGCAATACATTTTACAAACGCTATCCACATGTAGTATTGAATGCACTTCGTTCACGCAGTTCAGGAGACATGGCGTAGTAAACGTTGAAATCTGTGTAAAACGCTTTTCGCAATCAGGCGTTTGAAGCCGTCTTATACATGGGCGTTCGAATCTTTAAGTAATCGGGGGTGGAAGTGTTACTGGTATTGCAGAAAGTATCACTGGAACCCATGCAGACAGAAGTTACGCGGGCTTCATAGCAGTTGGGCAGCGTCCCAGTTGGACAGGGCTTCCCTCCTCAAAAATAACTCCATCGAATCGAAGTCACTAATTCTTTAATTTCCAGAAAAACTGTTGGATTGTGGACCTCTTACGTATAAACATAAATTCCTTATGTAAGACCGTTTTTATGGATTCCAGTTAGCGCGAAACGGATCCTACCTCCAGACCCTGAGCGTCTATTATTATCATCATCATCATCATTATTGAGTTGGAAGCTAGCGGCCTAAACCCTCTAGTAGCCTTTACTTTCTAGTGGTATGCCAAACTTTGAAGGTCTGATGTTTGCTTGTAAGCCAAAAGCTTTCGAAGTCTCTCTCTCTCTTTCATTTTTTTTTTTTCTAGAAATTATAGACGTTTGTTTCAGGTCTTACTTTGTAGGATAAGTAATTGCACTCAGTTATGAATATGTATATGCCCGGCGCGAACGGGGATACAGAAAACGTCGACCATCGTCTTAATAAGAGTCCAATCAGCGAAGAAAAATTAGGGAAAAATAGTGTATTCACAAATTTTTCAATAGCAGTTGGGGGAATATAAAAATAACATACGAAGGCGTGCTGAAAAATAATGCCTCCGAATTTTGTATCCGAAAACCTTTAAAGCTTTTTAAATGAAACAAAGGTTATTAACATTCTACATGTCTATTCTTCATGTCTACATTTTTATTTCTCAACATAGTCACGCTGGCGACAAACACATTTCTCCCAACGAGAGACCAGCTTGTTATACCGTCACTATAGAATGTTTGATTTTGTTGGCGGGACCATATCACCTCTGTTTGCACCGCTTCATCACTGTCAAAGAGAAGTCGTCGAAGGTGTACTTTAAATTTCGGAAACGGATGAAAATCGGTTGGGACCAAGTCGGGACTGCATGGAGGATGATCGGTGACAGTGAATGCAAGGCGTCGGATTGTTCCATATGTCGTAGCGCTCGTGTGCGGTCAGGCATTGTCATTCTGAAGGAGATGGTGCTCCGTGTGTGGACGAATTCTACGAACTCGAAACTCGTTTAAGCACGCAGTTTCTCTAGCAGCGACATGGTTACGTTACATACTACAATTCGGAACCCTCTAGCGGCAGAGGACAGCAGCCATGTCGACATTAACAATAAAGACGTAGGATGATATAACGTTTTTTTTTAATCTTTAAGAATTTTCTCATAAAAAATTAGAAGACATTACTTTTCATTACTCACCCCGTACTAAAAACATTACTTTTCATTACTCACCCCGTACTAAAAATCCTGATCTTTGCGGCGTGAGCGTGTGGGTGCGGCGAGGGCGATCAAAGGTCACATTTTTATATTTTTCTTGACGATCTCGAAAACCACGACTTCTAGCGAAAATGTTCCCACGTACAAAATTAATCTGCATTAAATATCCCACAAATGTGGAACTAATAGTTTCCGCTTTGTTGGAGATTGAAAAATAGCAGATTATTAAAAATAGTGTTTCAGTGGAATAAAATTAATGTGTATTGTTAATTAACATGGTTTAAGAACAAATATTAAATTTTTGTACCACGTCCAGGTGCACCAGAAACGTATTAAGGGCTTCAGCAACAGACGACTCCTCCTGATTTTCCATATCAAATTATTTTATTATTGTGACTCAGCGAAAGAAAAAAGAATGATCCTTTAACTAAAAAACCGAAATCATTATCGCCAACAACTTCACATCCAGCGCTAAACGGAGACGTCATGTAGACATTTCCCTGCATTAAGTTGGTAAATTAGATAGATGTTCCATAGATCATTTGAACGAATTTTTTGTCGAAATGATGTGATTGTGACAGTTTACAGGGTATGTAGACATGATAAGGGTTAACGTTAATGAACATATTACTTTTTAGTCTTATTCATACAGCTACACTGAATAATTTGATGACTTTTTATAGGAGGCTACAGGTTTCTAAATAAAAATTCGTCCATGTAAAAGGAGGAGTTATCCAGAAGAAATAGTTTTAGGTTAGATTTAAAACTTGATTTGCTGCCTGGCAAAAATGTTATGTCATTGGGTAAGTGACCAAAAATTGCATATTGAACTCTTTACTGAACCACGGCCAGCTTTAATAACGGATAATAAAGGACATGTTGTAGACATGGACATCACTATTCTTCTGAAATTGTGCTGGATTATTCATGAAGAATTTCATTAGCAAATTTACTGTAAGCCTATGTATTGTGATGGTGCCGTTTAACCAAGTACAATGCGTAGCTCCTTGAAGAAGTACCTACTTGACGACCGCTAGTGAACACCACATATTATTCTTACTGCTCGCTTTTGTGCAGTCAGCGCTTTCGTTGTAAGTGATGATCTACCGCAGGACATTAATGACATGCAAAATATGTCAGGAGGCCGTTTCGTTTGTTTCCAAGACTAACAATAACTACCTAAACGTAATTGTTTGAGCAGCTTGACAATAGCTTCTTGTTCTTCAAACTTCATTCACCGAGAAATTTGGAGCAGTCTACCCAGTTTACTGGCTCCTGTTCATGTGCTACATCAATTGTTAGTATGATTCTGTTTGTTGCACAGAACTGAATATGGTGTATTTTTTCAAAATTTAGGGAGAGAGTTTTTCACAGAAGTGGGTCATTCACCTATACAGGGTGTTACAAAAAGGTACGGCCAAACTTTCAGGAAACATTCCTCATACACAAAGAAAGAAAATATGTTATGTGAACATGTGTCCGGAAACGCTTACTTTCCATGTTAGAGCTCATTTTATTACTTCTCTTCAAATCACATTAATCATGGAATGGAAACACACGGCAACAGAACGTACCAGCGTGACTTCAAACACTTTGTTACAGGAAATGTTTAAAACTTCCTCCGTTAGCGAGGATACATGCATCCACCCACCGTCGCATGGAATCCCTGATTCGCTGATGCAGCCCTGGAGAATGGCGTATTGTATCATAGCCGTCCACAATACGAGCACGAAGAGTCTCTACATTTGGTACGGGGGTTGCGTAGACAAGAGCTTTCAAATGCCCCCATAAATGAAAGTCAAGAGGGTTGAGGTCAGGACAGCGTGGAGGCCATGGAATTGGTCCGCCTCTACCGATCCATTGGTCACCGAATCTGTTGTTGAGAAGCGTACGAACACTTTGACTGAAATGTGCAGGATCTCCATCGTGCATGAACCACAAGTTGTGTCGTACTTGTAAAGGCACATGTTCTAGCAGCACAGGTAGAGTATCCCGTATGAAATCATGATAACGTGCTCCATTGAGCGTAGGTGGAAGAACATGGGGCCCAGTCAAGACATCACCAACAATGCCTGCCCAAACGTTCACAGAAAATGTGTTGATGACGTGATTGCACAATTGCGTGCGGATTCTCGTCAGCCCACACATGTTGATTGTGAAAATTTACAATTTGATCACGTTGGAATGAAGCCTCATCCGTAAAGAGAACATTTGCACTGAAATGAGGATTGACACATTGTTGGATGAACCATTCGCAGAAGTGTACCCGTGGAGGCCAATCAGCTGCTGATAGTGCCTGCACACGCTGTACATGGTACGGAAACAACTGGTTCTCCCGTAGCACTCTCCATACAGTGACGTGGTCAACGTTACCTTGTACAGCAGCAACTTCTCTGACGCTGACATTAGGGTTATCGTGAACTGCACGAAGAATTGCCTCGTCCATTGCAGGTGTCCTCGTCGTTCTCGGTCCTCCCCAGTCGCGAGTCATAGGCTGGAATGTTCCGTGCTCCCTAAGACGCCGATCAATTGCTTCGAACGTCTTCCTGTCGGGACACCTTCGTTCTGGAAATCTGTCTCGATACAAACGTAACCGTGCCACGGCTATTGCCCAGTGCTAATCCATACATGAAATGGGCATCTGCCAACTCCGCATTTGTAAACATTGTACTGACGGCAAAACCACGTTCGTGATGAACGCTAACCTGTTAATGCTACGTACTGATGTGCTTGATGCTAGTACTGTAGAGCAATGAGTCGCATGTCAACACAAGCACGGAAGTCAACATTACCTTCCTTCAATTGGGCCAACTGGCGGTGAATCGAGGAAGTACAGTACATACTGACGAAACTAAAATGAGCTCTAACATGGAAATTAAGTGTTTCCGGACACATATCCACATAACATCTTTTCTTTATTTGTGTGTGAGGAATGTTTCCTGAAAGTTTGGCCGTACCTTTTTGTAACACCCTGTATAAAGAATAGGAGTGGACCTAAAATTGAACCCTGCAGGTCTCTCTTTGTGAGTTCTCCTGAATCACTAAAATTTTCTCCTTTCAACATTGTTCCACTTATTCACAATAACTTTTTGCATTATGTTTGTTAAGTATGATTAAAACTATTATGTGTATAGCCATCAACTACATAAAATTTAATATTTCAAAGAGTTTAACGTGGTCTACGCAGGCAAACGCCTTGAAAATATTACCGAAAATACCAACTGGCGATATTAAGGTCTTCAGCTGAAAGCGTCCATGATTCTTCTGCGTATTTTCCAATGTCGCCACTCACTCTGTATTACGCCATCATCTTGGTCTTTGCTTATCTCTTGGGGTCCATGAAAGAACATTCTTGATCCATCAGCCACCCATTCACCTGGCTACGTTTCATTTCCGTTACGATCCGCCCATTCTTTCTCCTGCATCTCTCTGTCGCTCGACAAACTGCTCTCAGTTTTTGACTGGTTTCTGCATTTAAAATCCATGCCCTTCACAACTACTTGTCGAAACTGATAGTATATTCTTGTTGTAACCAGTCTCATCCGCGTGTGACTTTAACTAAAATCAAAATATTTCCAATCCCCCCAGTCCGAGCAAGATTTTCAAGATCCACAATGTCATATCCGGCGAACGTCGGAATTGGAACTCTTCTTCGAAACAGTCCGAGTTGGGATTCCCTCTGCCTCATTCCCAATCTTGTGGGATATTTGACCGAAAAGAATAGCGGCCTGCCCTCCTCTCACGAATTGGGAATGAGGAAATATATAGTTGCTAACTTCGTTTTTAAAACTCTATCTAGTATACCAAAACCGCTGTGAGTCATTTTTTACTGCTCTCTTTATCTCTTTCGCTGTCCATTCAGCCGTACTATCTTCGTGAGTTAAAACACTGACAAGCAATTGCCTGGGTTCTAACAAGGGAACCTCCCCATCGCACCCCTCTCAAATTTAGTTATAAGTTGGCGCAGTGGATAGGCCTTGAAAAACTGAACACAGATCAATCGAGAAAACAGGAAGAAGTTGTGTGGAACTATGAAGAAAATAAGCAAAATATACAAACTGAATAGTCCATCTGCAAGATAAGCAACATAAAGGACGGTGTGCGCTCTGGAGTGCCGTGGTCCTGTGGTTAGCGTGACCAGCTGCGGAACGAGAGGTCCTTCGTTCAAGTCTTTCCTGGAGTGAAAATTTTAATTTCTTTATTTTCGCAAAGTAATGATCTGTCCGTTCGTTCATTGACGTCTCTGTTCACTGTAATAAGTTTAGTGTCTGTGTTTTGCGACCGCATCGCAAAACCGCGCGATTACTAAACGAAAGGACGTCCCTCTCCAATGGGAACCGAAAACATTTGATCGCAACTTCATAGGTCAACCGATTTCTCCACAGGAAAACACGTCTGATATATTTTATACGACACGGCTGACGGCATGTGCGTCACATGACAGGAATATGTTGTCAACCCACCTAACTTGTACACTTGCGAATGGGTAAAAAGATTCTTCTACCTTGCCCGATTTAGGTTTTCTTGTGGATGTGATAATCACTCCCAAAAAAGTGATGAAAGCATAAGAGTTTGTCACATAAACTGCAACAAATGAATGCAACAGTTTCACAGTCGCACAGTTTTCCCTGTATTCTGTCAAAACATGTTTTTAACGTTTTCAAATTTTTCCGTGTGTAGACCACCAAATCCTGCATAACTCCGAGCAAATCTGAACATCTACTGGAATTTTGGAGTGCGAAGTTGATTTTGTGAGAGTGCCTGAACTTTGTTAACTGAAAATAAAAAATTAAAATTTTCACTCCAGGGAAGACTTGAACCAAGGACCTCTTGTACCGCAGCTACTCACGCTAACCGCGGGACCACGGTGATCTTTAGCGCTGACTGTCCTTGATGTTTCATATCTTGGAGATGGACTACTCAGTTTGTGTATTTTGCTTTTTTTCATAGTTCCACACAACTTCTCCCTGTTTTCTCGATTGATCTGTGTTCAGTTTCTCAAGGCCTATCCACTGTGCCAACTTAATAACTAAATGTGAGGGGGGTGCGATAGGGAGGTTCCCTTGTAAGACTATTTACAGAGCTTGTCGGATTTTTTTTCTCCTGATAACATTCGAGACAAAGTACAGTTTTGTGGAATTCGCGAAGGCAACACTTTTTATAAATAGATTTTGATAAGTAGAACTGAGAAAATTTACTGGAAAGATTCCGCAAGAGTTTCCATTAGTCCAGGGAAAAAACTTCAAGAACAAAGTTTGCATTTGCCACGACTTGCTTGCAGAAGTTAAAGTATACTTTCGAGTATGGTTACGATAAAATCAAAAGCGAGGAATCGAAGGAGCATGGAATGTGGTAGCGATAAAAAGAGCAAAGGCGAGGAACCGAATGAGCTTGGAATAAGACCTGCGATGTCCATTGGCAAATAGCAGACCGAATAAAGAACAAGGTGTTAGAAAAAAGCAGTACCAACAGTTTAGTATACTTTGTTTTTTATGTTAATTAAGTACATGCAAAAGTACGGAAGAGTGTGTGCTACGGTTTGTGTGAGTTTTTCGTGGTCAGGGTGTGGTCTCCTTATTGCGCATAAGGAAACGCTAAATACAAATAGAAGTGAACACATTTTACAGCATAGTGTAGTATGTACAGTAGAGGAAGATTTCGGAGACGGTAATTGATTGTTTCAGCATGAAAATACACCGTGTCATAAAGTAGTATTTATGAATCAGTGGTTTGTGGAGATAAACATTCCTGAGATGGACTGGCCTGCCCAGAGCTCGACATGAACCCAACGGGACAACTTTGGGTTGAGTTAGACCATCGACGTCGCTCTGGTTTCGGCTCTTGAAAAATGGGCTACCTTTCCTCCTCAGACATTCAGATGTCGCATTAAAAGTGTCCCCAGCAGAGTTCAAAACATCATAAAGGCGAAGGGTGGAACATCCCATATTAATAGATATCTGAATGCATTTGATCAGATAATGTACACTGAGGTGGCAAAACTCATGAAATACCTCATAGTATCTCTGTCTAATCTTCTTTTGCCCGGCGTAGTGCAACAACTGGACGTGGCGTGGACTCAACAAGTCGTTGGAAACCCCTGTAGAAATATTGAGCCTTGCTACCTCTATAGCCGTCCATAATTTCGAAAGTGTTGCCGGTGCAGGATTTTGTGCACGAACTGACCACGCCATTATATTCCATAAATGTTTGGGATTCGGTTGGCTCGAATTATCCAGAATGTTCTTCAAACGAACCGCGAACAGTTGTGCCCTGGTGACAAGGCGCACTGTCATCCACAAAAATACCATCGTTGTTTGGGAACATCTACGGAAGCCATTGGAAATTAGTGACCTCTATAACAACGTGGGCGTTTAGATGACTTATCTAGCTACGTGTACAGAGCCCTGAAAATAATGCCAGTGAGGCACCGAAACTGATGGAAAAATAAAATAATTAATAAATACTAACTTGCAGCTTGCTGCAGGTGAAAAATAGTTCTCTAATGTCCGTCCGACGTGGTCTGTTTACAATACCGCTTTGAACATCACTCCAGGAGCAGTTTTTGTAAATAGGCTATCTCCTGAATTGTCACACTTACGGTACGGATGGTTTGAAATGGACACAAGCGTCCGAAACTAGTCATCATCAAGAAATAAAAAAAATACTTCTCATTGCAACTTATGAAGGAGCTATAATCATTTACTTCGGTAATATAATTACCGCTGTCGGTATTTATTTTCTTCAGCTCTACGCAAATGCCACTTTTCTCGGCCGTTAAATGAAGGCAGTCGGCCACTGCCTTGTCCTTGGGGAGAGGCAATGCCTGAAATTTGTTATTCTCGGCACACTCATGACACTGTGGCTCTTGGAGTATTAAAATCCCTAAAGATTTTCGAAATAGAATGTCCCATACCTGTAGCTCCAACTTCCATTCCGCGTTCAAAGTCTGTTAATTCCCGTCGTGCAACCCTAATCATGTCGGAAATCTTTTCACATGAATCACCTGAGTACAAATGACAACTAAGTCTTATGCCTTGTGTACGCTATACAACCACCATCTGTTTATGTTCATACCGCCATCCCATGACTTTCGTCACCTCAGCGTATGTTCTCATTAAGGTAGTAGTGCATATTTCTGCGCCACGGGGAAGAGTCAGATTCTCGAAATTCATTGTCACATACATGTTTCTGTTTTGTTTTCGCTTGTTTCAGTCGCGCTGCGGTGGTCATATGTAGAGATCTGCGGGATAAGAAAAATGCTATGTGCACCCCGTCCGCAAGTCACTTCGTATTCCATAGACTAAGTAGGTAGAGGCCAATCATAAACACATTTTATTGCAACACAGTCTGTCCTTAAAGTTGCAACTTTCTCTCACAATCGCTGAAAGGAATTTTCTAGAATTTTCTGTGGACTTTCCCACAACGTTGCGAGATCAAATGATGTATTAAAAGTTGTTGCCACTACTTTCATACTGGCATGTATTAGTTCGTTTGCCGGCCGGTGTGGCCGTGGGGTTCTAGGCGCTTCAGTCTGGAACCGTGTGACCGCTACGGTCGCAGGTTCGAATCCTGCCTGGGGCATGGATGTGTGTGATGTCCTTAGGTTAGTTAGGTTTAAGTAGTTCTAAGTTCTAGGGGACTGATGACCACAGATGTTAAGTCCCATAGTGCTCAGAGCCATTTGAACCATATTAGTTCGTTTATCAAACGCACTTTATTCTCCTTAATGTTAAACCATGTTAACATGCTGCTCTTCTCAAAGTAGTAACCACTACATTGTTTACTAGTTAATGTTTTTAAGAGAAACACTAATAGCTGCACGGAGTTAATGCAAACGAAACAGGGACGACTCAGATGTAAGCAGCTGTTGGTATCACGGATTCGTGATGTAGCTGTAACTGTGGGAAAAATCAGAAAAATCGCCATCTGTAGCCCTCGCAAAGGTCAGCAACGCATCTACATTCGACAGGATACTGCGCATTCAAGCCAAAATAACGGCTTTCTGTCCCGAAAGGGAAGCAACAGCGACTTAAACAATAAAGATCAGTATTTATGAAATAATTTCTACTGCTTAAGTCACTTTTTACTAATATTTATTAGCAGGACACGTATTGGCAGTATGCTGTGATCACTAGGTGCGTTATAGTTACAGATCGCACGTTTTAAATTGGCCTGTGGGCGATGGATACTGGGATTGGAAGCTTGCGATTGGCTCGTTGTGGATTGGCTATTGGGGTAGGCCCCGACTCCTTTTGCCAGGGCAGCCAGCTTATAAAAGAAAAGAACGTATAATGGGTTAATGCGTCGCATCAGTCACACAAAAATAAGCATCAGTTTAACGTATGAGTAATCGAGTCGCTAGAAGACCCAAATGCAGCCTTTCGCTGTTTTTTTTTTAAATAATATTAACAACTGTTGGGTACACGAATCAACACTACTATATTGACAATGGCTACGGCATATAATACTACTATACAGCTGAAGGTTGTGGAAGAGCGGAAACGTTTCGGAGCGGCACGAAATTAGTAGGAAATTCACCGATCAGGGACAGGCCAAGATATGTGCGACCTGTACATGTACATTTATCTTAAGTGCGATGAGAACTATTTGATGGGTATACCAGTCGAGCTATGTACCGAAATTTAATTTTGATGAAACTTTATTTTTCTGTACGCAGAAACGGTAATAAGCACGTCACATTCAGATGGTTATGTGCCAACAGATTTCCGGCAAAAATGGTTAAATTTCGGAACATACCCACACTGGCACACGCAGCAAATAATCCTATCACACTTCATATTACTGTACGTGTAATTGTAATGCACCTAATAATGACAGCTTGCTGCTGAAACGTGGCGTGCTAATAAATATTAGTAAAAAGTGATTGGAGCAGTAAAAATTATTTCATAAATTTATAGTATAATCGCCGACCTCAACCAATTCCATATAATATCTATAAAATTGGTTAAAAATAATCGATATTATCGATCGCTTCTAATGCAGAAAATTGACGAAAAGCGTAATATTGACCGGGTCCTTTAACTACAAAGTAATTATTATATTGGATGTCCGCAGCTACGACCTCGGATATCCGCTTCGGCGCAAGTTTTTATGCTCAAAGTCGATGTTACTGCGACTATTCTCGAATGTATCAAGGGATAATACCTGCATCCGCTCAGACATCTAGTCGTACAGGCCGCCGCAGTGGACCATAGTTTAGGCCCTTGCTGTCGTCGAGTGCTGAACTCGGCGCGATGCGGCAATTCACACGCGTCCCCCTCACGTGTCCTGTCCTCAGTAATTGCACGTGTCGCAACCCCGCTAAGCTGCTGGTGTGTCACACATGGCAACGCGCGCAAATACACGCTCTCTGCCACGCACAGGCGGCCACACACACACACACACACACACACACACACACACACCTCAGAGCTTTGTGTGCTTTCATGTTACAGTACAAGCCAAAAAAACTATTGCGGCACGCGCTGCTTCAACTATCGTCACTATAGCGTTGTTTTTCTTTCTGTTTCTCCCCTCTTCTAGCAACAGCAACAACAGGGTCTCCATCAACTCTTGGTAAGTTTGCCTTGAAGCTGTCTTAGCCTGCTTCTTTCTTTGTTTCTTCGACTAATATCCGAGTATAATGCATAATGTGTTAAAAATGAATGTAATATAAATCTCTGGCTTTTATTTTTATGTTTTTTCGACTTAACTACATGATCATCCTACAAATTCTTTGCTGGTTTCGACCAGCCGCTGCATCTTCAGACAGTCAACAGATAAAAAGAAATACAAAAACGTCACTGTAGTATCCATAAAATCTGCCACGTCATTATCTGAGTAATGATAAAAAGAAAGAATAAAATCGTACCTAAAGGCACATGCTGCAAGCGGTTTCCGTTATGTAGTCAACAAAACTGAAGAAAATCTGTCGAGGGAGGTCGATGTTTTTCTAGGCGAAGTTAGTATTTGTAATCGCGGAAGGAATACCTACTTCGATATATTTTATAATTCCTCTAATGCATGCAATGAATGTATTCGCAGAAGGAAGACATTCGGCAGACATTAAAGCTACTCTAATGAAAGTAACTATAAAATTTGCCGAAATAGGTACTCCTTCAGTGAATATAGACGAAAAGAAGATTGCAGTGCGCTTACAAAACTCGATCTCCATCTACCGTTGCCCTCGGTTTTGTTGACAATGCAATGGAAATCGGTATCAACCAGTGTCTTTAGGTTGTTTTATTCCTTCATTTATACCATTACACAGATAGCGGCTGGTCGGATTTTATGGATTATATAATCATTCTGTGTATGCTCCTTTTATCTTTTGACAGTCGGAAGATGACCACTGACTGGTCCAAACTGGTAAAGAATTTCTAGAACACTTGTTTGGTTGTGTCGAAAAACACAAATAAAAGAACGTAAGTCAATCGCTTTATCTCCAAGACATGTCATTTCTTCCACAAATCGCTAGTTCTTATTGATGCACCGGTTGATCCAAAGTTACAAAATCAGGTTTAACCTTTAATTCTAAACTACTGAAATTTACGCCACGCATTTTGCTTGGAAATATACAGAAAGGTGTGAAACATTTTATTGAGTCCTCGGTTTATATAGTGCCATCGCACGTTTCACAATTGTGTTATTGACATTTTCATGAAGAGAAAACTGAGTTTCGTCACTTCATAGGCCTCCTAAAAACCGTTTATAACAAGTAGGAAATTTTTTTCTAGTAGCAACGGATGGCATCCCCGAAACTTCTACAGCGCCTCATCAACAGGAAGTATAAGCCTTAAGCCGTCGGCACACGGACCGTGCTGTCGAACGTTAACGTCGAGCGTGCCAAGTTCAACGTGCTGCTGAACGCTCTGGAGCGATACGACTTGTGCACACGGTACGTGGGCCCCAACGTGCTATACGGGATCGCAACGCGCTCCAGCGGCAGTTGAGGGATGTTTCTAGTTCGTAAATCACACTGTTTACTCAACGGACGCGCGTAATATTCCCACGTTAGCTCTATTAAAGCGCACATTTCCTCCATCGCCCACGAAAAGGAAATTACCATGTCCAATCAATAAGGACACAGACTTATAAAAGTTCCATTACAAACAGTGCGGTACAAATTTGGAATACTTCTCCGCATAAGATAAACATTATTTCATCATTCCCACATTTTAGTAAAACCCCAAGGTCAGCCCTACTTGATCACTACCCAGTAGCAGAATCTTTGCGACATGTGAATTACGAAGCGTAAAAGAAAAAGGAACAAAGCTGTCCTGTAGATTAAGCCAATCGAACAAAATCACCCCTCAAAGAAGGTGAATTTATATTTACATAACATCAAATTATAGCATTTACTTATATTAAACTAATAATGGAGTATCAGAACCTAATAAAAACGCGAATGTTACGAAAAAAAATTTGGGAGTGTTATGACGCGAACCACCGCCCCAACTAAAATTTATTATTGTTCAAAGACGCTACTCATTACGCTAATCCTACCACAAAACCCACGTGTGTAATCATATCGTATTACCCATCGGTATAAAAGTTAATCGTACATTATTATGTTACTCATTGAAATTTAATTATAACAAATTGTACCAAGGATAATACGTTTTGGGTGGATCTTCAGTGTGTTGCTGTCTTCAAATAGCCTTTTCTCATAATACGCAAGATATAATAATTCTTTTGTAACGAATATGATGTTTCTCATTATTTTATTGGAACAAATCACACAACTAACAACGGATTTTCCAGTGATTCTCAATTTGCTGGTGCTCAGAAACTGCAAATATACATACAGGCTTGAAATGAATGCCAATATGGCGCCTCACAACTCTGTACTGAACGGTGACGGCGTGCGTGTGACGTAGATGGCGTTGTGCCATCTCATTGGTTAACGCTCAGACGCACGCTCACAATATCTGACAAGCCAGATACTGCTCTGCACGTTCGGAAAGACTCCCGAACGTGCTATTCCACGCTATGACGTCAGAAACTCGGCACGCTCAACGCTCAACGTTCGGATGCACGGTCCGTGTGCCGACGGCTTTACGCCTTTTTCTGCGTTTGTAGGGAAAGGCCAGTTGCAGTAACTTTTCAAGTTACTGCTTTTCCAATTTTTTGTTACTTTTGCATTATTGGAATTTAATTACCGCACGAATAGCCAAGAAGCCTTCCAACAGAAAATTGTGGTATTGCACCGCCCTCTTTAAGAGGAGAAGCATTTCCTTAAGGTCTTCGTCAATAATGTCTTCTTGGATGTCACTTGCAGTGCATATGTAAAAAAAAATATTGGAAGAAAAACAATTCCAAACGTTGCTGTTGTGTTCAGAGTACTGCGTGGTGCAGAATAGAAAATAAAAATTTCTCCTGCCTGAACAGAGTATTTTTTGCCAGTGATTTTTATTAATTTACCTTTACACATCATGACGTATACAAGTTTGATAATTTTAAACATTGTCTTAGACTAATTAGAAAAAATTAATACAAGTTTGATAATGTTAAACATTGCCTTAGACTAATTAGAAAAAATTAATGAGACTACTTGAAGTTATTTTAGACAAGCACAAGCTGCAGCCATGGTTTTTCTTCAGGTGCGCAACCCCAATGTAGAAACGGAATAGAAGCTTTTACGTCATCAGGAACGACGCTGAACTTAATTCGGATTGTGTTCAAGGTTTTGATATTTTCCATGTATGACTGTCGGAATTGGTGACACAGCGAAAATGCTGCTTGGCAACGTGTAAAGCTTTGTTGCTATTTTAAAATTTAGCCAGTAAAACATATTAAAATTATTACTTGTACAAAATCCCATGATAATGACATAACAAATACGGCTTTGATAATTAACTGTATTGTATGTGGAGAAACCATTAAAATAACGAAATAAACAGAAGATAGCTTTATGTGCTGCCTATATTCTGTTCGTCATAAGAATAAACGTGATGTAAACAAGCATAAACGCTATGATTGGTTAGAATTATGTTGTTAACGCTCTTGGAAGTTGGTCTTACGTATGTATTATGTATATTGTTACTAAGTTACGTTACATCAAACTTTTAAAATATTCTAATGTATTAACAGCCATCAATGTTTTTCATAATCGCGCTTTAGCTAGTTTTTATTTTAAAACATCATGTAATCACAGTATCTGTACTCTTGTGCTCTGATTGTCGCGCTGATAATACACATTATGAAACTGGCTGAGGGTGATTCCTGTTCCGTAGCGAAACATGTGGAACAGTTAAAAACTCCCGAGAAATAGGTTCGTAAATTTACAGAAAAAATCGGCATTGAAGTACCCTGAGGGACTGTATTTGATACAGTTGAGACAGAAATACACATCTTGGATGTAGAATAGATCTAGGCGCGCAGTCCGGAACCGTGGGACTGCTACGGTCGCAGGTTCGAATCCTGCCTCGGGCATGAATGTGTGTGATGTCCTTAGGTTAGTTAGGTTTAAGTAGTTCTAAGTTCTAGGGGACTGATAACCACAGCAGTTGAGTCCCATAGTGCTCAGAGCCATTTGAACCATTTGTAGAATAGAATCGGTAGCGCAGTCGATTGATAACCTAGTGCAATTCATGAATCTTTGTTTCCAGTCTCGCCTTAGTCTTCTTTTCATTCAATTTGAAATACCTACGTATCATAATTGTAAAATTCATCGTCTTTTACGGATAATGCACGTGTTCTTGTTTCTAATTACATATTGCACGCAAAATTCCTGTTTTCATTTCAAATATAAATTCTTAATTATCTATGTTTCATGAAAGGTTGTTAATAAAGGTTGCTTAAATTAAGAAAACATAAGTTTAATTTTTTGGGGCAAAAATGAAAAACCAAATTCTCTCTATGTGGACTGTGTCCATTGTTTTATACTTTAGATGTAGTCTCACCCGAACCAGAGTCATAAGTGTTGTAGAAACATGAAAATCATTTTCACTGTATCTAGCACACCATACAAATGCTGCGTTTTTACATTTGCCACTGCATCATTATGATACGAACCCACAGAACTAATCTGGAGCCAAGCCAAGGTATTTGGTCCTAGAAATAACAGGTCTATTAAGCTGCCGGACCTACAGGAACTGACGCACGCAGCTTTTTCACATGTCAGTGCCGAACGCTAGCGCGATTCAGAACGGCACATCGTAAAAGAAGAAAATGCGGCGCGTGGGTGGCTTCATGGATTGTGTTCTTGATCGACTTGTTATCAACGTAGCAGATGAGAGTGCCAGAACTGAAATGTATTTTTCGGATTTGGGTAAGGAAGGAGCTAAGAGATTACCAGACCACTGACTAATTAATACCTTCCGTGGTTTCAATATTCAACAGTACGGTGAAATCTCCGCAGTATGCTTTGCATCACACATAGCTCGTCCAGAAAAATTGACCTGTGTTTAAATTAGGAATTTTCATCACTCTTGTTTGTAACTATAGTACTGTGTTACGTGAGAACGAGAGCATTTTATGCATTTCGTCTGGTCACTCAGGAAGCGTGGGGTGGTGCTGTAGTTGTGCCTAATATTATTTTATTCTCTTTAAAAAATCAATAATATTCGAAGCTACGTTGTTTCTTAGATCGTCTCTTTTCACGTCTGAACTGCAACTGCTCACATCATTGCAGGTTAGTTGGACCAGCGGGCTAGCCAGTGCTGTCCAAGTTTAATGCGACGGTAAAGCAGTTGTCCCGCAGTAGCGCATCCTTGTGATCGTACTTGACTGTAGTGGACACGGCTTGGCTTCCGCTCCATGTGAAGCGAAATGCAATGAGATTCAAGCAAACGCGGAAGAATACGTGGCGTAATGTTTACATCAGGTTTATTCTTATGATGACCAGAGTATAGTTGATCGCAGTTTTGAGTCAGTGTACACGGGAGCTGCATTCGAAACGTTAGTAGCTTTGCTAGCAACTATGTCTTAACGGAATGCCACTTAAAAAATCGTAATGGTGTTCACAAGATACACGAGGAATATTTTAGAACTATTTTAACTGGCTTTGTTGTGGGTTCTTGGCGAAACATTGTAATTGTTACACAAGAGAACATTCGTTTTTGTCCACGATTTCCACCTTTTGCTATCTGTTCCTGTTTCTACATTGATTTTGATCAGGAATTATTGTTATTAAAATAATAGATTCAAAAAGTGCATACCAGCCCAATTTAATTGACAGCGTAATCTGAAGAAAGACAAGGCAGTAATACGCCCAACAGTTAACTCTAGTCTAGAAAAGACATATGTTGGCTATTGCTGACAAATTGAAAACGAAAGTAGCAACATCCTGAAAGCAAAAAAAATATTCAGTGGTCTACTACACTAATGAGACAATAAGCAAGAATCTAATTATACAGAAATACTATCACCGATGAATGAAAATGATAATGTATTGTATGTTAACCGGGAGCCTAGAAGCGAGGGACAGACTCCGTCCCCTCCACAGCCGCAGTGGTCTACAACACCACGACTACGACAGCAGTCCACTTCACCCCTCCGCCGCCCCACACCGAACCACTCATTCAGGGTTATTGTGCGGTTCGGACCCCGGTGGACACCCCCCCCCCTCCCCCCCTCCCGCCAGGGAACGCCTCACACCAGACTAGTGTAACCCCTATGTTTGCGTGGTAGAGTAATGGGGGTGGACGCGTGCGTGGAGAACTTGAGTGCGCAGCAATCGCCGACATAGTGTAAATGAGGCGGAACAAGGGGAACCAGCCCGCAATCGCCTAGGCAAATGGAAAACTGCCTAAAAACCATCCACAGACTGGCCGGCTCACCGGACCTCGACCCAAGCCCGCCGGGTGGATTCGTGCCGGGGACCAGGCGCTCCTTCCAAATCCGGAAAGCCGTGCGTTAGACCCCACGGCTAACCGGGTGGGCAAAAAAATGATACAATATAAAATCATCTGCTACGAGAGTGGCACATATTACATATGGAAAAAGAGAGAGATCTGTATGCACACAGACTGGAGGCATATCATGGATACATAGGCTGCACATATGATAGCACTGCTTAGAAACAAACCAGCAATATTCCTTAGATGTTGGACTACGCCGGACAGAGGATAGATAGTTTTAAAGGCGTGAAATATTATAAATTTAAAAGAAAAAAGAGACATCAGAAAGGCAATTCAGAACTGCTTCTGAACGACCTGGGGGATTTTCTGAATAGTGCCAGAATAGTTAAAGCAAAAGGTGGTTGATTACCCCACTACCTCCTCCCTCCCAAACACCCTGTGCTGTTCAGTTATATAATTTATATAAATAATTTCTTAAATAGTGTGAAAATTACCGGAACAACCTTGACTCTGTGTCATACAGTAAGTAGTACCCATTGCCATTAAGGTGTTGCGAAAAGGTATACGTTTAACCCGTTATCTACTAGAATATGAAGCATTCGTGTCTCACATGATCATGTTTTTAGAGTTAGCTCTTTTCTTTGGTAGTTCCAAATTCTGAAATTCTGTGTCATAATACCCCAAGTAGTTAAAATAAATATTCTACTATTCTTGAGTACACCAGGAGACCTGCATAGCATCTTGAAATAGTAACACCAGAAAATGGGATTGTAACTCGAATCTAAGTCGCGTAAAATAAAAGGTGTGAACCATATGCACGAAATTATGTTTTCTTGAATGCTTTAGAACTGTTTCGTTTGGCTAGTCTCTATAGTAGAGGTTCTTTTCGTGGTGTAAAATGAATGGATGAATTTGAGGCATGGATTGGTTAGGTGACACGGTCTAATAATGTGTACTTTTTGTGAATGTGTAGTAATTATAACACATCAAACGCCATTTAGTTTCGATATTTGAAGGTTGAAGATGGAATAGTTCGTATAGTTAGGCATTCATGGTATTCTCTGCGTGAAACCGGACACTGGACGTAGTATATATGTTTCAAATAATTAGCAGTTCGTGAAGTAACGAAGTCTGATGGTGTTTCGACAAATGAACCACATTTCTATAATAAATGTCTCACCTCAATGAGTACAGTGAACTTGCTACGTGTAGAAGCAATTCATGAGGATTCTGCATTTCCGATGGGCTTACGTAAGTCTCTGTATTTTTACTAACTAAAAAGTAATAGACTATTTTTGATATCAAGGCACTAATTTGCGATGATGTGCAAGTTCTGCATTTTTCTTTGCTCAAATTCGTTTAGTGGGCGTCATTAGCACATATTATGAACTATGAGAATTTTGCACGTTGGGCGGCCAACGAGCTAGTTGGACTGCATCCGCTAGTTACTAAAAGAATAATTTAATCGAACAGGAACGTCCAGTTTACCGTCGAGTTCCACCACTCGCGCCTGCAATGTGGTGGCAAATCTGAAAAACAAGCACAATTTAAAATCTCCAAAGCAGTCGGCTATAGTGCGTTCCCAAATGGCGTGAACAGTACGTAGAAGCCGATTTAATTGTGTATCAATACATATTTGGCACAGCTTCATACACGTAACAATCATTGGAATCGCAATTATCCTTGTGTGCAGTGAGCTGATTACATACAAACTTTATTCTGGTGGCACACTGTTTGTGAGTGCCGTCCTGTACTGAATAATTTGCGTGTAGTCTTGTTTCTTTTGCACCGTGGAAGTGTTTTCTCCACTGCAATTCATGTACACTCAATCAGAAGTCATAATGTAATCTTTTTATAGTAATTTAAGACGTGATCGAATGTGATTTTCAGCTCTACAGTCGGATTCGATCTTGTACGGCCAAAGTAGGACTGCTATCAAAAAACAGAACACTAAACTACTTATTTATTTATCAGACTATAATATGGGAAAACAGTACTGTGTAAAACTGTGGGCACGAAATCATTTGACTAGCATGTAATAAAGTAGAAATATGTAAATTTCTGGATATACTAAGTGTACCATGGTTGGTGTTGTTACAATATATAATGTGTCGCGTTAAACCTGCATATGTTTTCTGCCTGTTGCTTAAAAATTTCGTCTTTCAAATGAAACTGGATACTAATGCAAAAAAGTCAGATTTGCGAGATATTAGCGCTTGTAATACCACAATATTGCCGTGATTACTTTAGCATCCCCATGTTGGGCACCAGTTAAGTAGTGGTACGGGGATTCTGTGAAGGTCGAGTGTGAATTAATTATTCTACACTGAGGTGACTGAAGTGGTGGGATGACTCCTGTTATCGTGCCAGACCTCCAAATTTCCGGCATAGGACAGCAACTCGATGCGACATGGACTCAACAAGTCGCTGGGAGTCCCGTTCAGGAACACTCGTATTGAGCCATGCTGCCTCTGTAGCCGTCCATAACTGCGACAGTGTTGCCAAATGGTTGAAATGGCTCTAAGCACTATGGGACTAAACATCTGAGGTCATCAGTCCCCTAGAACCTAGAACTAATTAAACCTAACTAACGTAAGGACACCACACACATCCATGCCCGATGCAGGATTCGAACCTGCGACCGTAGCAGTCGCGCGGTTCCGGACTGAAGCTCCTAGAACCGCTCGGCCACCGCGGCCGGCGCAGTGTTGCCGGTGCAGGATTTTGTCCACGATTATGTCCCATAAATGTTCAATGGGATTCATGACGGGCGGTCTGGGTAGCCAAATCAATCACTCGAATTGGCCATTTCCAGTCAAGTATTGGTTCAGTTGGATCAGAGGAGCCAGTCCATTCCATGTAAACACAGCCTACACTACTATGGAGCCACCACCTGCGTGCACAGTGTGTTGTTGACAAGAGATGCACTCGACTTCGTGATGCCAATTGAGGAGCAGTTTGGCCGAACAGTAGCGGACGGGCCGGCCAGAGTGGCCGAGCGGTTCTAGGCGCTACAGTCTGGACCACGACGGTCGCAGGTTCGAATCCTGCCTCGGGCATGGATGTGTGTAATGTCCTTAGGTTAGTTAGGCTTAAGTAGTTCTAAGTTCTAGGGGACTGATGACCTCAGAAGTTAAGTCCCATAGTGCTCAGAGCCATTTTTTGAAGTAGCGGGCGGCACCAGATCTGATTATCCGACAACGGCTGGGAGAGCGGTGTGCTGACCCCACGCCCCTCCATACCGTTCATCGAAGACACCGTTAGCTGATGAGGATGACAAGACTGTCGGTCGGATCCGATTGGCCCGGCTGTGGCCTGAATGGCGGTTCTATTCCACCTCAACAGTTCGTTAATTACACCAAAAACAAGTTTCCTTGTTATTGTTGTTGCGGTCTTTAGTGCAAAGACTGGTTTGATACTGTTGTTGCGGTCTTTAGTGCAAAGACTGGTTCGATGCAGCTCTCTACGCTAGTGTACCCTATGCAGGCCTCATCGACTCCGAATAACTACTGCAACCTAAATCCTTCTGTATCTGCTTACTGTATCCAATTCTTGCTCTCACTCTACAATTTTTAACCCGACAGTTCCCTCCACTAGCAAACTAACGACTCCTTGACACTTTAGGATGTGTCCTATCAGCTGAGCACTTTTTTTGGTCAGGTTTTTTTCCTCACTTTGTTTCAGTATTTCGTCATTAATTACATGTTCTACTCATATAATCATCAGCATTCATCTGTGGCACTATATTTCAAAAGGTTCTATTCCCTTTTCGTCTGAACTGCTTATCGTCCACGTTTCACTTTCATACAAGGATATACCCTATACCGAAACTTTCAGAAAGGACTTCCCAACATTTAAATGTCCGAGGGCCCTTTCAATAAGTAATGCAATACATTATTTCCGGAAACGAGGATTCCAATACACCATATTGTTCCCTACTGTTTTGACTACAAAACCCTATTGTTCATCATAATCTCCGTTCAGTGCGACGGTCTTACGCCACTTTACTGGGAGAGCCTGTATTCCCGCAAGGTACCATTCTACTGCTCGACGTCGGAGCCCTCGTCTTGCTGCATCAGTAATCTCATCATCATCCACGTACTGCTTTCCGCAGAGTGCATCCTTCATTGCCCCGAAGACTTGGAACATATCCAATTAATTCGCAATTGCGAATAAGGACTACCATCAGCTGTAGAATGGAATGGCGACAGTGAAAATCTGAAAATCGGTCCGACACAGATTTTCATTGTCGCCATTCCATTCTACAGTTGATGATAGTCCTTATACATGCTTGCAGGTGCGAGATCCAGGCTGTGGGGTGATGAGGAAGTACAGTCGAATGAAGTTTTGTGAACACCTCTCGCGTGCGCAGACTTGTACGAGGGCTTGCGTTGTCATGGAGAAGGACAGGTTCGTTTGCACCTCGAACGAGAGTGTGCGCACGTTCCAACATTGCAGGAGTCAGCTGTGTGCGGCCAGCCGTATGCGGGATATCGGACAGGTTTGCTCGACCTTGTTGCGACGATGACAGACGTCTCGCCCAACGACCCACCGTGCTTTTGTCGACTGCAAGGTTTCCTTAAACATTCTGAAAGCGCCTATGAATACCCGCGATGCTCTGGTTTTCCGCCAAAAGAAACTCAGTTACAACTCTATGCTTCGAACGCACCTCATTTATAGACGCCATTTTGAAGGCTACATATAACGACGCCACCTATCGGGACTTGATGAAAGTGTAGGGACCAAAGCGAGAATATTCCACAATGTCCCTCAACAAATTCCACATTTTTTCCACCGCAATTGGCCGACAAAAATGTGTTGCATTACGTATTGAACAACCGTTGTATATTGGACGTTAAAAATTCGTGTTTTTCCAGAAATGCTTATTAGCTATTGCATATTTCAGTTTTAAATCCTCTCTCCTTCGGCCATTTTGCTGCCCAAATAGCAAAACTAATCTATTACTGTTAATGCCTCGTTTCCTAGACTGATTCTCTGTACCTCGCCTAATTGAATTCGGGTACATTTACATCGTTGATGTTCCTCTTACAACCTCTTTTCAAGAGACTATCTTTTCCATTAAATTGTTCTTCCAAGTTTTGCGGTCTGAGAAAACTGGACTCTCATCGACCAACTTCAAATTTTAATTTCTTCTCCATCAGCTTTAATTTTCTTTCCAAGTTTTCCCTTAGTTTCCTTTACCACTTGCTCAGTGTACGGACTGAATAACATCGGGGATGGCCACAATCCTGTCTCACTCTCTTCTCAACTATGGGTTCCTTTTCATGTCTTTCGATTCTTGTAACTGCAATCTGGTTTCTGTACAAGTTATAAATGACCTTTCGATCCCTGCATTTTATCCTTGCTCCTTTCAGAACTTCGAAGATAGTAGTCCAATTCGGTCCACATTGTTAAGCTTTCTGTAAATCAACAAATGCCATAAACGTAGGTTTGCCTTTCTTCGGAGGAAAGTCGGCACCTACCGTCCTTGGAATTAATGTATCCTTCCGGAAGTCTGACAGTATTTGAACTGTCTCATTTGTCTTGCACGCTAGGTGGAGAGTGACCCTCGCAAGAATCACCGTAATACCGAGGGAATGTCGTCTACTCCAGGGGTCTTGTTTCCAACAACTTCCAGCGCTTTGTCAAATTATTCTCACAGTATCATATATTGTCACCTACTTCCACTTCTCATTCTATAATAATGGTCCTAAGGTTGTTTCCTCTATATATTCTTTCCACCTTTTAACTTTCCCTTCTGTACTTAGTACTGGGTTGTCATCTGAGCTCTTTATATTCATATATCAGGTTCTCTTTTCTCCAAAGGTCTCTTCATTTTCCCTGTGCACGGCATATGCCTTTCCTCTAAGTCATGCAAGCATCTGCAGCCTTGAGTTCGTCCTGTAGCCATTCCTGCTTAGCCGTTTTGCATTTTCTGTTACTCATTTTTGTAGACTTCTACAGTTCTTCTTGCATTTTTCGCATTTTTATATTTTCTCCTTTCTTCAGTTAAATATCTCTTGGGTTATCCAAGGATTTCTACTAGTCCTGTCGTTTTATCAGTGTGACGCTCTGCTTCCATATGTATTTCATGACTCAAAGCTACATCTTCGTCTTCTGTTATATTCCTTTCCTCTGTTTCAGGGTAACGGTACTTAATGTTCTCTCGAAACTCTTAGAAACCTCTGTTTCTTTCAATTTGTCCAGGACCCAAATAATTAATCTTCCACGTTTCTACAATTTGTCAAGTTATAATTTGCGGTTGTAACTTGTATATAGCCAATAAATTATGGCCCGAGTGTACATCTATCCCTGGAAATGTCTTCCAGGTTAAAAATCTGGTTTCGAAATATCTGTTTTTTCATTATATAATCTATCTGAAAAGTTCCAGTATCCCGAGCTCCCTTCCAGATATTCAATCTTGTTTCATGATTCTTAAACCAAGTGATAGCGATGATGAACTTGTGCTCTGTGCAAATTTCTGAAAGGCTTCTTCCTCTTTCATTCCTTTGCTCCAGTCCTCGTTCTCCTACTATTCTTCTCTCTCTCCCGTTTCCTACAATCGAGTTCCAGTCATCCATCTCAATTGAATGTTCGTCTCCCTTTACAACCTGAATAATTTTATTTCATCATACATCATTTCAATCTCTGGATCATCTTCAGAACTAGTTAGCTTATAAACTTGTACTAATGTGATGGGTGATGTCTTCGTGCCTACCTCGGCTACGATAATGCGTTCAATGCGCTGTTCATAGTAGCATACCCGCATTCCTATTTTCTTGTTCGTTATTAAACCTATTCCTACTTTATCCCTATCTGACTTTGTATTTATGTGTATATCTGTTCTTGTGACCAGGAATCCTGTTCCTCCTGCCACTGAAATTCACTAATTCCCAGTATATCTGTCTTCAATCTATACATTTCTCTTTTTAAATTTTCGACCTACCTGCCCAGTTACGGGATCCAACATTCCATGCTCCACCCCGTAGAATGCCAGTTTTCTTTCTCCTGGTGACGACATCCTCCTGAGCAGTCCATGCCTGAAGATTCGAATGGGGGATTATCTTACTTGCAGAATATTTTTCCCAAGAAGGTGCCATCATCATTAAACCATACAGCAGAGCTGCGTGCCGTCAGGGGAAAAAACCAATCACGGCTGTAGTTTGTCGTTGCGTTAAGTCGTTTGTATTACTAGCACGGCAAGACTGTGTTGGCCAGTTGGCCAGATAGCCAGTTGCCCTTCCAACTGCTGAAATGGCTGCTGCCCCTCATCAGGAATCACGGGTTAGTCAGATACCCCGCTGGTTGTTTGCACCTACAGTTCGGCTTCCTGTAACGTTCAGACTCGAAGCCACCCCACCTTGGCAAGGTTTGTGGTTCGTGGTGGGGACAGGTCAGTTTCTTAGGCCCCATATATGTTCTCGCACGATGAACTTGAGCTAGCTCTACTATCATTTCAGAGAATAGTACGCTGATAAAGGTATGCAGAGTGTAGCGGATATGATGGCAGATCTTTTTTGTTTTTTCTTTGCATCAGTCTTCTGCAAACGCGTCACACAGTTTACTACCGGATGTTTACTGTGCAGTTGTAACTTCACCACTAACTGGACAACATCTGTCAGCATAAGCTAACTCTTTTGCATCCATGTGTCCACCCTTCAATACCTGACCTGCTGCCCAGGGGAAAATAAGCATTAATGGCTTGCTGTTGCCACAAGTACCGGGATGCTGTCGGAAGAAATTATGGGGGACGGTAATTTCCCATGGCTGTTTTGTCAAAGGGTTTATGGTTAGCTCGCTAAAAGCAGTCCTCAGACAAGTCATTCATCAGATTGCAGCCTTTTCTTTGGTAGGTAGTCTGCTGTAAAGTTTGCACGTATTAAGAAACTGGCTGGAGTTTCATATAGATGAGATTACAGATACAATGTTACTTATAATCCATCTTGGTTGCAAACATGTTTATTCACATGACCGGTTTCGGTTCCTCTAGAACCATCTTCAGATCTGAAATGACAATGATACTAATTTACTGTTTCACAAATTCAAATCAATTTCGTCCTATCCCATCAGCATCAAATATACCAGAACCTACCTGCAATTTCGGTTACAGGAGAAACCCGTCCACACACAGCAATCTTCACATGCTGCGTCACATTAAATTGGTTGGCAGAATGCACGTCATTTATATTAATTATAAAACTCTTACCGATAATTTTATTGTAAATTGCAGTTGTTTGAAAGAAACAAGAATTTAATTGTGTATTTTAATTTTGACAAGTACAGATTTTAACCTTGACACCTACAGATCTATGCATTTTTTAGAGATAAAAGCAAATTAGAAAAATCTGCTTAATACAGTATATGCATATGGAATGTAACAAATGTAACAGACGCCACCTGTCGGTAAGAGCCTTATAATTAATATAAATGACGTGCATTCTGCCAATCAATTTAATGTGACGCAGCATGTGAAGTTTGCTGTGTGTGGACAGGTTACCGAATTGCAGGTACGTTCTGGTACATTTGATATTGATCGGATAGTACGAAATAGGTTTGCATTTATGAAATAGTAAATTAGTACCATTGTCATTTCAGATCTGAAGATGGTTCTAGAGGAACTGAAACCAGTCATCTGAATAAACATTTTTGCAATCAAGACTGATTATTAGTAACATTGTAAAACCAGTGATTGCGGTATCCCTTCAGACATTACGTCTGTTTTTGCAAAGATTACAGATAGTTCTGTATGTAACAATATCGACAACAGCGCGTTTGATACAGATGGCGATTTTAATGTATTTTAGTTGCATCTTTCATTTAAATCTTCATTTGTATGGCCACTGTGTCCATAGTTGCTTTACATTTATTATTAGTATCCGTGATTGCAGCTACTAAAAAAAATGCTTATTTTTTTACTAAACGCCTTTAATTATACTGAATTAATACAACATTAGCGGCAGCATGTTGTCTGATTTCCGCTTACATCTGTAAGTGTGATCTACAAGGACGATTTTGCAGATATTCATGCGTTTGGCCTAATATCTCGTTGGCTTGCAGCACTACACATTTCGTAATGTGAAATACAACAAAGTACTGCGCCACTAGTGCTTGTTAACTTTCTCACGGCTAAACGAGTGTGTAGGCCAAAAATACCAATTCCAAATGGAATATCTGTAAAATGTAGACGCAGACGTCACTTCCAGATGTGAGCTGAAATCGGACAAAAATATTCCGCTGTCGATGTTTTAAATTAGTGAAAGGTAAACCCGCAGGTGAAATAAATACGCTGTTTTTAGTGGTTGCGAAGATGCAATTTAAATATTATTGGACACTTCAGTCTAATATTTTTATACTGAAACCTTTACGTGTCGCATATCACTATTTCCATTTTTCACAGTTTCATGTACAAATAGTAACTTTAACTCCCTGTTTATCTAGACTGTTATGATAATGGCTGCAAAAAGTTCAAACCACGCATAAAAGTGAATATTGCATGTTATCAGGACGTTAAAAAAGGGTACCATAG
Source organism: Schistocerca nitens (assembly GCF_023898315.1). Lineage (NCBI taxonomy): Eukaryota > Metazoa > Arthropoda > Insecta > Orthoptera > Acrididae > Schistocerca > Schistocerca nitens. The sequence goes on from NC_064621.1 coordinate 362,117,985, forward strand.
GTCGCTTAACCAACATGTACAGAAGAAAATTTCGAATGTAAGGAGATTCCAAAACCAATGAGGCGTTGTGATGTGACAAGTGTTCATTGAATGACGATAGTAGGACTTAGTTACATACAAATTTCCTGCGTATGGTGCCACCTTATATTTTAATACAATGGTCACTGAATGAAACTTGCGGTGGTCTCCTCTTGTGGTCTCCTCTTCGTTCTGCTGATATATACTACCGGCCATTAAAATTGCCACACCACGTAGATGACGTGCCACAGACGCGAAATTTAGCCGACAGGCTAATCAAATGGCTCTGAGCACTATCGGACTTAACATCTATGGTCATCAGTCCCCTATAACTTAGAACTACTTAAACCTAACTAACCTAAGGACATCACACAACACCCAGTCATCACGAGGCAGAGAAAATCCCTGACCGCGCCGGGAATCGAACCCGGGAACCCGGGCGTGGGAAGCGAGAACGGTACCGCACGACCACGAGCTGCGGACTAACCGACAGGAAGAGGACGCTGTGATATGTAAATGATTAGCTTTTCAGAGCATTCACACAAGGTTGGCGCCGATGACGACACCTACAACGTGCTGACATGAGGAACGTTTCCAACCGATTTCTCATATACAAACAGCAGTTGACCGGCGTTGACTGGTGAAACGTTGTTGTGACGCCTCGAGTAAGGAGGAGAAATACGTACCATCACGTTTCCGACTTTGATAAAGGTCGTATTGTAGCCTATAGCGATTGCGGTTTATCGTATCGCGACATTGCTCCTCGCGTTGGTCGAGATCCAATGACTGTTAGCAGAATATGGAAACGGCGGGTAATACGGAACGGCCTCGTATCACTAGTAGTCGAGATGACAGGCATCTTATCCGCATGGCTGTAACGGATCGTGCAGCCACGTCTCGATCCCTGAGTCGACAGATGGGGACGTTTGCAAGACAACAACCATCTGCACGAACAGTTCGTCGACGTTTGCAGCAGCATGGACTATCAGCTCGGAGACCGTGGCTGCGGTTCCCCATGACGCTGCATCACAGACAGGAGCGCCTGCGATGGTGTACTCAACGACGAAGCTGGGTGCACGAATGGCAAAACGTCATTTTTTCGGATGAGTCCAGGTTCTGTTTACAGCATCATGATGGTCGCATCCGTGTTTGGCGATATCGCGGTGAACGCACATTGGAAGCGTGTATTCGTCTTCGCCATACTGGCGTATCACCCGGCGTGATGGTATGGGGTGCCATTGGTTACACGTCTCGGTCACCTCTTGTTCGCGTTGACGGCACTTTGAACAGTGGACGTTACATTTCAGATGTGTTACGACCCGTGGCTCTACCCTTCATTCGATCCCTACGAAACCCTACATCTCAGCAGGATAATGCACGACCGCATGTTGCAGGTCCTGTACGGGCCTTTCTGGATACGGAAAATGTTCGACTGCTGCCCTGGCCAGTACATTCTCCAGATCTCTCACCAATTGAAAACGTCTGGTCAATGGTGGCTGAGCAACTGGCTCGTCACAATACGCCAGTCAAAACTGTTGAACTGTGGTATCATGTTGAAGCTGCATAGGCAGCTGTACTTGTACACGCCATCCAAGCTCTGTTTGACTTAATGCCCAGGCGTATCAAGGCCGTTATTACGGCCAGAGGTGGATGTTCTGGGTACTGATTTCTCAGGATCTATGCACCCAAACTGCATGAAAATGTAATCACATGTCAGTTATAGTATAATATATTTGTCCAATGAATACCCGTTTATCATGTGCATTTCTTCTTGGTGTAGCATTTTTAATGGCCAGTAGTGTATTTTTTTGCCGAGGTCAATTAAAATGTAATGCAATACACTTTCATTTTTCCCCCACAGGAGACCAATAAACCTAGTAATATTACCTGGTTTGTTTTAAATTGTGACTTTATATTAACTCAGTAGAGGAGTCACGATGAAAAACAATGTACATCGGACAATGAAGTACACCAGTAGGCTGAGTGGAATGCGAACGCAACCGTGCCCGTAACGCAGTGGCGCAGCAGTGTAGTTTGACACCCCACAGAAACATAAAATAATGTTTTGAGTGGAAGCAGTTTTTGATACAAGTGGTCAAGTAAGCAAAATATGATGTTAACCATTTTTAAACAGTTCTTTATGAATGGGAACAAATCAGTAAAACGCGCTTTTACAAATAACACGGTTTAGTTGATTATTAATGAAGCACACCCAAAACCAAAGATCTTTTTAGCGATTGGTGGCTTTAATATGTGGCTTAGAATATCTTCCTTCTAACTTCTTCTGCTGCAAATATTGAAAGTGCGTCTTCAAACTGATACATTTAGCGACATTATTTTCGATTGACAAATTTGACGAACTAGGCGCTTGATTCATAGTGGACGTAAGATAATTCGTAAAATAGTTTCAGATTTGAAAAACATAATTTAACAAACGTAACAGCTATGTCTTTATTGTAAACACATACGACCGGCTAGGTAACATTGCCTTGAAAAAAAATTGTCCTTTAACGTACTGATACTGGTAAATGTATTCAGCTACATATTTTGCAGAAAAACATTTTTTTGACTCCGGGGAACCCTAAATCAGATATCTCCTTCATTCACAACCTCAATTTTTTATTCACGATTGTTGTATTGTATTATATGGAACCGGGGACCAAGAAACGACGAAGAGGCTTCGTCCCCGCCGTAGCCCTCAGTGGTACACAACAGGCTACAGCAGCCCACTCACGCCACCGCCACCCCACACCGAACACAGGGTTATTGTGCGTTTCGGCACCCAGTGCCCCCCCCCCCCCCCCTCCCCCGTCTCACACCAGACGAGTTTGCTTGGCAGAGTAAATTATGGTGTACTTTCTTAAACCCTTCATTTTCTTCCTCGCGACGCAGTATTTCGTAATTTGGCTCGAAGGTGGCTACAAGCTTTCTCTGTAATGATGCAAAAGCGTGGCGCCCTAGGACGTCACACACTTGAAACGGCAAGGCTTCGACGCATGGAAAAAAATGGCCTAGCTCAGAAATTCGTGTAAGGGCGGTTAATGATGATACATAGGCATAAAATATCCACATTTTACCTCTCCTGTTGACATCTCTGCAATGGAGGACAAAACCACGACGCCCAACGTTGGAATCACGCTGTTTTATTATGGGTACGTTTTTATTCAGTGACAGTTATTTTACAATTTGGCGCGGTGCCATACCGAGAAAACACTTATGTCAACTGACTCTGGCCGCGGGAGCGTAGGCAGATGTGTGAGAGTAGGGTTGTCCCCGTCGGATGAGGAGACCCCTTTAGCTGGGAGAGTGTGAGGCAGCCGTGGCGTGCGCAGAGTTGGTGGCCGGGCTGAGGGCCCGTGCTGTTCCCGCAGCAGCAGCTCCACGCGCAGCAGCTGCCGCACGGTCCGGCGGCGCTGCCGATGGGCCCGCACCCGGCGCTGCCCGCCGCCATGGGCCCCGGGGGCCTGCTGGCGTTCGGCGGCGGCCTGGGCCCCGGCGCGGCGTCGGCGGCGGCGCAGGCGGCGACTGCGGCGGCGGCAGCGGCGGCGGGCGCGGGGCCGCTGTCCGCGGCGGCGGCGGCGGCGGCGGCGGCGCAGCAGCACCCGCTGCTCAAGACGGCAGCCGACCTGCACGCTGCCAGGGACCCCGACCTCAAGGCGGCCGCCGACGAGAGGCTGGTAAGGACGTAGCGCTTTATCGTCAGTCGCAAAGAGCGCGCTTATGACGCGTCAGTTGCCTGCCGCCACGGCAACTTCTGTTTCGAGACAAACTCGCCCCCCTCTCCTTCCCTCTTTCCTGACGAGGCAACAGTTTGTTGCGAAAGCTTGAATTTTGTGTGTATGTTTGTGTTTGTTTGTGTGTCTATCGACCTGCCAGCACTTTCGTTCGGTAAGTCACATCATCCGTGTTTTTAGATATATTTTTCCCACGTGGAATGTTTCCCTCTATTATATTCAATCATTATATATATATATATAGAGGGAAACATTCCACGTGGGAAAAATATATCTAAAAACAATGATGATGTGACTTACCGGACGAAAGCTCTGGCAGGTCGATAGACACACAAACATACACACAAAATTCAAGCTTTCGCAACAAACTGTTGCCTCATCAGGAAAGAGGGAAGGAGAGGGAAAGACGATAGGATGTGGGTTTTAAGGGAGAGGGTAAGGAGTCATTCCAATCCCGGTAGCGGAAAGACTTACCTTAGGGGAAAAAAGGACGGGTATACACACACACACACACACACACACACACACACACACACACACACACACACACACACATCCATCCACATATATGCAGACATAAGCAGACATATTTAAAGACAAAGAGTTTGGGCAGAGATGTCCCTATGAAATCCCCAAACCACCTTCCCTACTCTCTGGCTCCTATCCTTGTAACCGCCCCCGGTGTAAAACCTGTCCCATGCACCCTCCCACCACCACCTACTCCAGTCCTGTAACCCGGAAGGTGTACACGATCAAAGGCAGAGCCACATGTGAAAGCACCCACGTGATTTACCAACTGACCTGCCTACACTGTGATGCATTCTATGTGGGAATGACCAGCAACAAACTGTCCATTCGCATGAATGGACACAGGCAGACAGTGTTTGTTGGTAATGAGGATCACCCTGTGGCTAAACATGCCTTGGTGCACGGCCAGCACATCTTGGCACAGTGTTACACCGTCCGGGTTATCTGGATACTTCCCACTAACACCAACCTATCCGAACTCCGGAGATGGGAACTTGCTCTTCAATATATCCTCTCTTCCCGTTACCCACCAGGCCTCAATCTCCGCTAATTTCAAGTTGCCGCCACTCATACCTCGCCTGTCATTCAACATCATCTTTGCCTCTTCACTTCCGCCTCGACTGACATCTCTGCCCAAACCCTTTGTCTTTAAATATGTCTGCTTGTGTCTGTATATGTGTGGATGGATATGTGCGTGTGTGCGAGTGTATACCTGTCCTTTTTTCCCCCTAAGGTAAGTCTTTCCACTCCCGGGATTGGAATGACTCCTTACCCTCTCCCTTAAAACCCACATCCTTTCGTCTTTCCCTCTCCTTCCCCTCTTTCCTGATGAGGCAACAGTTTGTTGCGAAAGCTTGAATTTTGTGTGTATGTTTGTGTTTGTTTGTGTGTCTATCGACCTGCCAGCGCTTTCGTTCGGTAAGTCACATCATCTTTGTTTTTACATATATTTTTCCCACGTGGAACGTTTCCCTTATATATATATAGTCAAGACAAACATACAATTCAAACATGTGAGTGCATCTTTAAACATTGTTCTCATTTCACGTTCATGCAATTTTATTTCCATCATTGTCTTTATTGACTGTATTGTAATGTTTTGTTTCTGAGCCTTGTGAAGTTGAATTTAATGACCATGATCAGTGTCCTGGAAAATATTTCCAACCTGGTTGTCAGGGGGTTCATGGCATTTTTCACATTCTGGAACTCATGGAGCAGTTATCCCTTAACCCGTACTACAGAAGAGCCGAGGCTGCAGCAGAACAGTATACAGTGTGATTTCTCATGACAACAGGCCACTTTCTGTCTGGCAAAGCTTAAAATTTTTAGTAGTGTTCTACATCATTTGATACAATTTTCCAGAAAAGAACAATTCCATTTCTGTGAGAAGCATAATACACCTTTTTATGGTTTTACCTGTACAAACCAGAATACATATATAATATTAAAATATGACACTCCTGATGGTTGCAAAAGGAATATTGTTTCATCCTTGTGTTTGTCAAACTTATCTTGGACATTTTTATCTTTCTGAGTGGGTAAATTATTGCCTCAAAAGATGTGGTCAGCTTCTTGCAATAGTATCAGTACCACTGAATGAAAGTAGTCACACAAAATTGTTTCATAGGTGTCACTAAAGAACTTTCAGTTTGATAGTAGGGCCGATTGACAACAGTAGTATGACTATTCAAGAGCATAGAGAGACCTTCATGATAATTAATAATTGGATGCAGACAATCTGAATTTCATTCTTCCTACCAGTGTTCTCCATATGTAAACGTATCTTACTGTAGGAAATAGTGTTAATTTTCTTGGGAAACCAGAAAACGTGTTTCAGTTGTTTGTTAGTCATGGTTTTATGCTCCTACTCTGGAAGCTTCCCTTTGCACTTACCTGATTTGAGAATGGTTTGGAAAAAGCAGTGCTAGGATAAATGATCCACTCAGTGTTCTCTGATATTTTTGGTTTTTTCCACTCTTCATTCAGCAGGCAAGATTTGAATACAAAATATGTTTGCTATTTTGATGCTGGATACAATAGCTCAAGATAGTCCATAGCAGCACATAGGACAGTTGGCACAGGTCTTCCGTCCAAGCGGACACCAGTAATTTGCTCTTTAAGAACAGATAATGAAGTCTTGATAGTAAATTAGAAGTTTGCATGATTGGAAATGATATGAAATTGGAAATGATGTGAAAGATATTTATTCATGAAAGGACCTGGTGAAAATTTTGGCTTCAGCGTGTATGCAGATATAAAAACAGCAATTTTCATATTGATTGTTGAAAACTGAACTGCTGGCTGAGTGACAACTCGAAAGTTCTTATTTTTTGATTGTTTTCTCCACCTTGTTTCATTTACTACGTGGTTCTAATACTTTTCTGTAGCAGTTGTTTACAAATATAGAATTTTGAAACTACCCAACAGTTTAAAACTGTGAGCTGAATTGTCACTGTTATTTACCACCATCTCCTTTCTCCCAAGGATGCTAGTCCATCATGGTATCCAAAGTTGTTAAAAGTATTGCATGCTTTAAGCTTTGAGTCAGACTTTCTATCATGTTGTGATAGATCATTCACTAAGAGGCATGTGGGGGGTAAAAGGCGTAGTTATAGTTTCAAATTCCATTCAAGGATAAAGTTTTCAGCTATTTGGAAATTTTGTTACTTTAGTTGCTCCAGTACCGAGTGAAAGATTAATTCAAGGAAGTATAATGTATTTACATTTGTAAATAAATAACTAAAATTCTTGGTTTATTCTGTATGAACCCAAATATCATTTGGCAAAATAAGTCTCTCTCTCTCTCTCTCTCTCTCTTTCTCTTTGAGAATTTTGTTGTTTTGTTTTCTTTTTTCAGAGAGCTTCTGTGTCACCGGGTGAGAGAGACAAGTATCGTTCTCGATCACCGGATGTTGAACCAGATGTGAAGAGACGAAAAGAAGATAAACTTGGTCATGTAAGTGAAATTATCTATGTATATCTTAGAATGAAGGCTTTTCTGCTTTGTTATGTATGTAGCCTTCACTTATTTAGTTGAAATGTTAACAAATATCTCCTGAGGGCCTCAGCAACAGGCAACAATTCATCAAGATAGAATAATTATTCTTTCAGTGAAAGTAAACCAGAAATTGCCTGTAGGCCAAACTTGGACAGCAGCTAACAAATATTTACACGGAAGAGAATGATTATCTTGAATTTGCAAGTCTGATTTTCATTCTAACTGGAATGTCTGACACATAACACAAGTACAAGTATATAAAGGAATTGATTCCACACGAGCATGTGTGCTGTGGGAACATGAGAACTGGTGTGAGTAGTGGGTGCAGGGATTTAAATGTGAGACTGAAGAAGATGGATGGAATAAACATTTTGTGGGCATTACTGGGAGAGGCATTTGATTGAGAGAAGCGCACAAATTAGATGAGATGAATAAGCAGTTCAAATACAAGAGAGAATATGAAAATGGTAGTATGAAGAAGATGAAGTCTTTGCAGTTAAGTAAAGTGAAAACAATGACTGGAGGCTTTTGAGCTGTAGCAGGATGAGAAATAACTATAGAAATGAAGTGAGGAAGTTGAGGTGGGTTGTGGAATAAGTGGAAAGCTTCCACCATTTACTACTAAAGCATCTCCAGGCTTATCACAGTCAATGTTTTTTTGAAATATGGTAATGAAATATCCTTGTTAACAAAACTGGCAATCACCTTTACCTGAAGCCACAGTGTTACTTGCTATATATTGTTAACAGCCTACCTTTCTTTTCTAAAATAATACAGACCTCCCTCAGTCTCCTTTAATTTTGTTTTGTGTTTAATGCCTTTGTTTTCATCATTCATTTTGCTTTACACTTCAATTCATAATCAATTTATAATTATACCTCAATGTACTTTCCAATCAATATTTACTGGTGGTCAATGTAAAGGCTGTTATCAACACTATAAAGGTTTAATGAGGAGATATTCTGAAAGTAGGTTTAGTCACTGTTCTCCACACCGAAACTGTATAACCAAAAACAAATACACTATTGCAGCATGAACTACACACCTTGTACTATTTTTTGACATAGTTGCCACCAACATTGAGACATTCATTGTATTTTGCAGTCAGTTTGGAGAAACCACTCTGGTAAATCTTGGTGCCCTGTGATGCAAGGAATTGTCACACACCCTGCTCTGCCTCAGCATTGATTTGGAATTGCTGTCCCAAGACTACAGCTTTCAATGTAGGAAACTGATGAAAGTCTGATGGGGGCAAGATTGGGCCTGTAGGCTGGGCAATCCAATCTCTCCCATCCGAAAGAATGACTCTGCCCCTGTGTGAGCCTTGCTGTGTGTGGTTTTGCATTGTCACATAAGAGCACAAAATCTTCACTCAAGAGCCCTGGTATTTTTCGTTGAATGGCAGTCCTGAGTTTGGTGAGGGTACCACAGTAGCAAGTTGCACTGATGGTCCCTCGCTGGAGGAAATCACACCTTTTGTGTCCCAGAACACTGCAGCCATAACCTCTTTTATGGATGGTGATGCTCTGAATTTTTTCTTCACTAATGAGCTGGGATGGTTCCATATAATTGAGGCGATGTAGGATTCTGGTGGACAGTGGCGCACCCTTGTCTTTGATAATTCTGAACAGGAACTCATTTCTCTCTTGCACATGCTGCATCAAATGATCAAGGATGATTCCCATTCCCACTCTCTTGTGAACTGAGGCCAGGTTTCTCAGCACCCATCTTGCAGACATTTTTCAGTAACTCAAAACATCATGGAGTAACTGAGCACAGCCAGTACGCAGTGAGGATGCCACATCTGACACCATTATGCACCTGTCCACCAACAACACGTCGTGTACTCTAGCAATGGTGTTTTCATTTGTGGATGTGGAGGGACACTCACTTCAGTCTTCCATCTACCCCACCCTCCCTTCCTACCCTGAAAATGCAACACCAGTGACCAACCATTTGATGAGGCATGGTTTCTTCACAATACACGGTGTGTAGACATTTGTGGATATGGACACCTTAGTCCCACGCGCCCATTCATACCAGATAACAGAATACACTTCCACTGGTGGGCACATTTTCAGTACACATCTATCTGCCATCATGATGTGTACTCGAATAACCTCAGGTATGCTGGTCTGCTGCTACTCTTTCTTCTTTGGTACTGTGTGCATGTTTCATTCCTCCTCTGCTGATGCAACTTCTATTATTGAGCCAATAATGGTGTGGATTCATATTATGTTTGTTTGTTGTTTGCGTCACATGGTGGACCATCTTCTCTTTCAAAAACTTTCAGAAGTCTCTCGTATTAGAAAGTGGTTATGCACTCCCAATATATCTAGCTTCACTTCATCTGGAAATTGAGTAATGTCAATGTGTAATGACATAAACATCTGAAGACAGGAATTGTTATTGAGCTGGTATTGGTATTTGCCATGACTAAGTATAATTCGTAGATGTTAGGATTTTGTATAGAATGCTAACTTAACATTAAGACATATAGGCTGGTTAGCTTATGTTGTATACTTTGCAAGAAATTGTATGTTATGTTGTATGTGAACTAATGTATGTAATCTTTAAAAAAATGTTTTTACTATGTGCACAAGTGCTTTTGAGGATGAGACATAAGGCCTTGAAATCGATCATGCAATAAAACTTATTACTCCATAACTGCAGCCTGAGGCTATTTCACTTATTGTCACAGACACTGAGAGTTTCTTGTATAGTTTATCCTTTGCCAGTGTTACACAATGATGGCAAGAATACACACATATTACAGCACAGTTGTGTTCTAATTATTGACTGACTCATATTATGCATCGCTGCTATAGTGCAGTACTAGCACGTCCACCCGTGCCTTACATATACGACCAAATGCTACTCAATAAATAATGTCTAAAGCTCACAAATACACACAGTCTTCTAATACTAGTGTCTCATAGCATGCTCATAATTTTATCCACCTCACAATGATAAGAATCTGCACAGTAAAACTAGACCAAACTGACAGAAAAACCTTGTACTTGTCATATGGTAGCAGGCCAATGCACAAAAGCTGAGTTTATTTAACCAGGGACTTTTCACATTGCATAACAAAAAAGTTTGGAGAAAATTGTGCTGTTCACGTGTCGAAAGGGAAAGTCAGCTGGAAAACAGAGTCAGTAATGAACTGTGGGACAACCCATGAGGTGACTTTCAGCTTATAGATGTAAGTGTAGATGTCATTTTTAAATTTGCTCTTCTCACATCTTGTCGTACTAGGTAAGGTGATACAGTGATGTGGTGGACTTGTAATCAGGAAGACGGCAGTTAAATCCATTTCCAACTACCCAGATTTAGAGCTACTCTGGTTTCTCTAAATCATTGAAGGTGAATGCCAGGATGACTCCTTTGTAAATGACATATTCTCCATTAGTCCTTCATCCATGCTTGTGCTCTGTCACTAATGACCTCATCATCAACAGGATACTGTACCAGAAGATTCCTTTCTCTTTCATCTTCTTGTCTCCTTTGACTCTGTGTTCTCTCTCTTCCATCCCTTTCTTCAAACTGTTCTGTAACAGTAATATTTCAGTTAGTAGCCACTTACAAAAATCTTTCACTAAATGACTTCAGTTGATTTACTCACAAAATTTTCCATAAGTAACTTCAGATAAGAAGGATGTCTGTCTGTTCATGGGCAATGGTTCGACATCTCTACATATCTAACCATCGTACTAGAGCATCTGTCAGTGGCTCCAACAATTAAAGTAAAGCATGTATCAAAGTGATGTTTGTGAGAAAATAAAGTGACTTACGATATTTTATACTTTTTCTGCACATTTTGCATGCTCTCATATTACTAATCTTTTCAGATATCCTATTTTCTAATAATACGTAGCATTGCATGAAATTTTCTTTTATATCCATCAAAATGGTGCATGCTTCACTTTGACAGATTAACTTATTGGTGAAAGGACGTAATAAAAAACTTTGCAAACATTTTTATTGTAACATTGTGTATTTGTTACCTAATTCTACCACCTGTTGGGTTAATTTATGTTAACAAATATATGTCTGTTAAACCATTCAAACAAAATATGTTACATACATATTTGTGCAAATCACTAACTGGTTTTCATTTGAAAAAGGGAGAAAAAGTGATGGAAAGATTATTTAAAAAATATTCTTGAAATAAAACTTAACTTGGCAAACTTTTGAATGAAAGCAAACTCAATTATAAATTAAGAATTTTCGTTTATAGATTATTTCTTACACTATAATTTCTGTCACGTGGCAATGCGGTATGTGTTGTCCTCAAAGAAAACCCTTTATTATGAGTTGTTGAACAACATTTGGGTGTAAATACTTTTAAACTCTTTTTGTTTCTTTTCCAGGAAAGTGATGGAGAGAAGAGTGACCAAGATTTAGTAGTGGATGTAGCAAATGAGGTTGGTTATTGAAGTGAAGTCTTGATTCTTTTAACAGCTAATCATCTTGTTTTCTTGGTCTGTTTAAATCTCTCTCTCTCTCTCTCTCTCTCTCTCTCTCTCTCTCTCTCTAGCATGAAATACTTAATGTATTGCAACAGTGTCCACCTATACCAATCAAATTATATGTGGTACTTAATGCATTGTTTGGTGTACAATTCTAAAACTGATAAGAAAATGTGTACTAAATATAATTTTCTACTGAAATACATTCATGGTTCCATCAAAGGAATCCCTGATTTTAAAATTAAATATCTTGAAAGCTGAGATCGAGAGATGAGTGCAAGAAATAGTGCGTTTATTTTGCAAGCTGTAAGAATTTGTTACCAAAGTTATACAGCAGTTTCGAAATAGTTAAAAAAACTGCTGACACATGACACTGTAATCACAATATGTAGTGTCTATAAATAGTGCGCTGCAGCTCACTGATGAGTTCCACCATTGAAACATGAGAGGAGGTTAGGGTAGAAGGAAGGAGTGAATGAAGAGATTGAAATTATGTATTCCACTGGACAACATGTTTTTCTATTACTGGAGTACCATAGGTTAGAATGAAGTCCTACAGTAACAAGGCGCAGTTTTCAAACACAATGTAATGTTCCAAAACTACCTGAAATGAAAACCAAAACTGTCACTAAAGTTTCTGCAATTATTCTGCAAAATCCAAGGAAATATGTTTGAAGAATTGCAGCAGAGACTGATTTGCAGCATTCCAGGATGCAGAAAATACTGCGACAGAGACTACACATTTCCATTCAAAATCAAAAACCACCAGGTCATAACTGTGTGAGATGTCCAACAGAGGGCTGACTTTGTGAGCCAGATTCTCACAATGATTGATAATGAAGGATTTGATGTTGGCTACATCCAGTTCGCAGATGAAACACACTTCTACCTGAATGATGTCATGAATAAACAGAATTGGCAATTGTGGAGTTCCAAAAAAATCCCCGTTTGTCTGAAGTGAAGTGAAACCAGTGTATTCTTCCAAAGTTACTGTTTGAAGTGTGGTATGCAGAAGAGGCATTATTGGCCCTTTTTCATGTGAGAAATGGTCACTAGTGAATGTTACATTGCAATTTTGGAACAATTTGTTGCCACACACCTAGTGCTGGAGGTTCGACCGGGCATCAAGTGATTCATGCAGGATGGGGCCTGACCACATTCGCACCAAACATGTGTTTCGCTTTCTTAATGAATACTTCGGGACTAGAGTCATTGCATTGGATTATTGCAAATTTAGTGGCAAAGGTATGGGTTGGCCTTCATATTCACCTGATCTGAGTTCTTGTGACTACTCTTCATGGAGCACATTCAGAGACACTGTCTACCAGAACCATTCCACCACACAGGATGAGCTTGAATCAGCAGTCTGTGTGGCATATGAATCTATTTCCGTTGAGATGCTGCAGGGCATGATGGCAAATATCGTTGTTCACTTGCGCCACCTCTGTACAGTGGGTGGCGGACATTTTGAAAATATTGTGATGTGTTTGTAAAGACTGCTTGCAGAAGACGAGTTTAATTATGCAAGCAGATTTTGTATGAGCTGCACAATGTACAGTGCGCCTGTTAGTAGCTTTTTGAACTATTTCAAAACTTCTGTATAAAATTCTTAACAGCTTTCACAATAAATGTACCCTTTGTTGCACTCTTCTAGCGATCTTTGTTTTTGAGATATTTAATTTTGAAATCAGAGATTCTTTTGCTGGACACCCTGTAACAGTGGACATTTCCATGTCAATTCTGCCTATTCTTCTATGTGGTTTTTTTCTGTGGCTTACTTTTAAATGTTACTTTCTGAAATTCTGTCTATAAATCATCTCAAAAGTCCCTTCTTAATTTGTGTTCTCTATACAATTTCAAAGACAAGCCAAAAAAATCTTTGGATTTCATTAGAAATAGGTAAAATCACTGTGCTCTTCAAAATTATGGAAGAACTGACAATATCTCACTAAAATAATTTGTTACTCATATTTGGAGCTATTAAAAGTAAGAACCACTGGAAAATGTGTAACATTGTAAACATTCTTCAACTTTAAATTCAGCCTCATGATGTGTCCTCATTTAGTCTCCATGGTCAGTAAATTGCTCAGTCATGCCAGACTGAAAGCACAGGTTTTTCAAAATTTAAAGAGGATTCCTGTATGTGAATATTTTGATTCAAATCCATCCCAGTGATGCGTAAATAATTTTAAATGACTACTGAGTGGTTTTTTGAGTAATTGGATGAACAATTTCTTCTCTTATTTTAGCAAGCTAGATTCCACTTGTTCTTTTACAAACTTGATTATAACAGTGCATCACAAGATGTTTTCTTCTCTCTTTGACCTCTCACCCCTCCCCATCTCCCCTGACCCTCCAGTACTTTAATGGAACCACATCTTAGTCTGACTGCTAAAATTGTAGTTCTCTAATGTTGCAGGTGCATTGTAACAACTTAAAACAGTAATTTTACTGAATTATACACCTCTGAGCTCATCAAGATGACAGCTTCATTACTATCAGCTCACAATATGGAGATGCACTCTTGGACACTGTTGGCAAAGCTTTGTGTGGTACAGAGAATAAATAAATGAGATGCAATGTACTTTACATAGAAACTTTTGACTATCTGACAGAAACATTTCCTCTGCCTTTTCTCCTTTCGTGTCTCCATTATTCACTTCAGAGCCTCCAAGCATCCCCATCCCCATCTATACCCTTATAACACTCACACATACATAGTATCACTGTATGCCAACTCTACAGCTTGGTATTAGATAATCTACACACTTTTTTGCTTGAAACTACATCCTGTTACACTCTCACCACTTATTTATTCCTCTCCATCATTTGTTTTATGGAGTAACTCTTGTAGGCCCTGGTCCAAGAGTCACTTAGTACTGGTACTTATCATTTAACATGTCTCATAATATTTATTTTCCCTATTACTTTGTGGTTCCATTAGTAGGAACAGCATTTTCATTGGTACGTAAGCTCACCATGAGGTTTTCATAAATAGCTTCTGCTCTCACCAAAGGCTTCAGTAAGAACTGTTATAGCTGAAAAGTAAAGGAGCAGCATTTTCTGTGTTCCAAGAAGTCAGTACAAAAAAAAAATAATAATATCAGACAGTTTTTAATGATAACTCTGAACTGGCTTTAGCAAATTGTTTGGTGACAGCGTTGGCCCATACATGTAACCACAACAGTGCAGTCCAGCAGTCACGCCTATTCTGTCAGAGTGCATCCTCCTCTCCTCCTTATCAACAGTAGTGATGCTTTACTCTGTATTGAAACAATTTTCAAGCAAAATCACCATACAACAAATTGCAAAAATACACATCCATCCACTCTTCTTCTGTGCAGCCATTCTGCTGTGCAGCCATTACTCTCATCAGGTGCAGCTGATACCATGAATGCGTCTGTTTTACAGACAAGTGAAACTAGGTTGCTAGAAGCCACTACTGAAACATTTTTTTTCCAAAAAATTCTCTATGTTAGAAGTGTGTATCTGTTGATGTTACAGGTATATTATTTGTGAAGTGATGTCTTTAAAGTTCGTAAAGTAATGTGATTGTTGCAGGTTGGTAGTGAGTTAGATGTAGACCTATGGAAGTAAGTTATGTTTTTGAAGAGAATTAATTGCTTGTTAATTGAATTCAAGAGCATATTCAATGACTGCTTCCCTTTTGTAACAGTGTGGACAGAGTCTTGTGAAAGTAGATCAGGGGTAACAAAAGGAATTAGTGTCTAACATTAAGAAGAGGAAACTGCATATGGAGGCAAACATTAATTGAAGTCCTGAATTTCTTAAATATATAAGCACATATAAAAAAGTAATTAAACTAGCAAAGTTTACTGCAAACAATACATTCATTTGAAATGCAAAAAGACAAATCCAAAGCTGTTTGGTCTGTTGTAAGAAGTGAGGTTGACAGTGAAATGGAGACAAAATGTCCCTCTAAACTAATGATATATAATAGGACAGTTACAGGTCCCGGTGATATACATGAATCCTTCAATGATTTCTTCATTAGTTGTAACAGAATTGGTGACTGCTCACCACAAAGTACAATTCCTAGGATGGCAGAGAGAAATTGTTCAGGTTTTAAGTTTTCACCTGTTTTAAGCTCTGATATCATTAAAATTGTAACATCCCTAAAAAATTTAAATTCAGTGAGTTGTGATGAGGTTCCACCTAGAATAATAAAATCAGTACATCATTGTATTTCACATCCATTCTCCCTCATCATCAACCAGTCTATTGAAGAGGGCTATTTCATTGTTATCAATTTTTTTAAACAATACTTGAAAGAGCTGCATGTGAGCAGACAGAAAATTATAATTCATCCAACAATACTATTTTATGCAATCAGTATGGTTTCAAGAAAGGCTCCAGCATAACCCATGCAATAAATGAATTGCTCACAAAAGTTAGCAGTTGTCTTAATAATAGAATGTGTGTATCAGGCATCTTTTGCAATCTTACCGAAGACTTCGACACTGTAAATTGTGGCCAGCTTCTCCAAAAACTGATTAGTTATGGTTTTCAAGGAAAATCTCTTAGTTAAATGTCATCATACTTGGCAAACAGAAAACAAAGAGTACTTGCAAATAACAGTGACAAAAAATTCCTTTCTGGCTGGAAACACATACAGTTAGGTGTCCCACAAGGCTAAATATTATGGACACTATTATTTTTGTATTACATCAATGAAATGCCGTGCCAGGTTGAGTCAGATAAGATCCTTAAAGTCTGCTGTAAAGCTGATGAAGACTTAATCTGCCTTATTTAGCAGACACTTGGGGAAGTGGAGGCAAGGGAAAAATAATAATTTGAAATTAAACTTTGCAAAACAATAAATTATTCATTTCAGAACAAAACAATCAGCATAATGTATAAGTGAAATAAGCTGTGTCGACAAAAAATTAGACACTGCAAGCTGTGTAAATTCCGTGGTGTGTTAATAACAAAAAATATGTTGTGGAGTGTTAACTGAAAACTCTTCTGTGTGTCATGAATAGCTTATCTAGTATCACTGATTTAGCAGTTAAAAAACTGTGTTGTGCATATTTTGTTTCAGTTGTTAAATATAGCACGATAAAAAGATCATTCGAGCCATGGTGGGAGAAAAAAAGAATTGACACTGCAAACCTCTATTTGAGGTGCATCTGTTAGATTCTCATTTTCACAAAGAGAAAACCATTATTTTTTGCGGACGACTGCTTCCTTCATAAGTATGAGACTAGATGCAGGGCAGGTTACACACTACTTGCCCACAGACTCAAACTATACGAAAATTCTTGTTCAGCCAATCCTTGAATATTTTTCCTCAGTCTGGGATCCTTGCCAGGTAGGCTTGAGAGAGGAAATACATCTCCAAAGAATATAAGCACTTTTTATCAAAGGTTTTTAGAGTGTGAAAGTCATGGAGATGTCACTACAGACTTATGCTGTACATTTTTTTGAAGAATACTGCCATGTTAGAAGCCTCAGAACATCAGTAAACTGCTGTTAAAGATTGTTTCTTGTTTTTAATATCTGTCATGTGTGCACAACAGCTATTATAAATAGGAAGTGTTACTGTGCTTTTGCAAATAAAACATTATCAGAAAGGAATTTTCAGGCGTTTTTCTGCTCTTAAATGCATATTTCATCTGGTAATAGGACACGTTTAACCTTGTTAAAATAACTTCTTTTTTATTATATGTTTTGATTAACCAAGAAGAGAAGCATGATATGTGAAAAGGCTGCTTTGGTAAGCCAACATTTTCCTTAATGTGGGCTGATGAAACTCATGTTCAGACAATATTCCCTTCCCTAAAATGGTGAGAACATATTTTGCTCTGTTTGGTTGGTTTCAAATCTTTCCTTCTCACATTTTTCATCCAGAGAGCTTTAAAAGTTGGACTGATCAGAAATCTAAAGTCATATGACAGAAATAAAACCACTACAGTAAAAGTAAACAGTACAACCAAAAATCATATATGTAAAATAAATGTTATTTCTTTACACTTCAGACTATAATCAGAATGATTTTTGTCAAAACACTTCCATCAGAAGCTGATGTTTGGGGCAACTAACATGGTGGATGTCTGCTTCAGGTTAGTGACATTATGAGGACAAGGACAACCTTTATTGTGCCTCCATGGAGAATGTGTCCAGACACTACAAGAGAGGCGTTGTGCATGAAGGTGCAATTTACAGTTAAAATTCAGAGAGCATATGTTCCTGCGGGAGTCAGCCAACACATTGCTTCTTTCTAAATAGGGGTGATCAACAAGTTTCCTTTGAAAAGCCGTACAGTCCAGAATCAGTATGCCGAACAGGCAAAATAATTGTGACCTTTAAGGCAATCATCCCACCAGTGCACCAGCTTGGAGATACCTGTTTGGTAAAACACTGTGTCCCATTACTGAAGAAGTCTAGAACTGTGTGCTGCACATCCTCATCTGACAGGGCCTTTTTTGTGAACTGAAGGCAAGATAATTGCATGGGGAGAGTTCAGGGCTATAGGATGAGTGTTTGATTGTCCCCCACTTAACTCAGCATAACTTCTGCACTCCAACATTTTAGATATAAGAATATGTGTGATCATGAAGCAGCAGCACTCCTTGTTGCAGTTGGGTTTTGACAGACATGCGGCCCCACACACATTCTTCATTCTCCAATGGATGTCTACTGATGTTCATCATTTGGCAGCTAAGAAAAGAATGGCCACATGAGATTAGCCGAGTGGTCTAAGGCGCTGCAGTCAGGGACTGTGCGGCTAGTCCCGGCGGAGTTTAAAGTCCTCCCTCGGGCATGGTTGTGTGTGTTTGTCCTTAGGATAATTTAGGTTAAGTAGTGTGTAAGCTTAGGGGCTGATAACCTTAGCAGTTAAGTCCCATAAGATTTCACACACATTTGAACACAAGAAAAGAATAACAGCCCATTGGTCTTGTTTGGAAGTATTTCGTAATAGTGTTGCCATAGTTCACATTTCTGCATTTGCAGCAAGCACATTGGAAAGACATGAATGCCACACTAATCCTTTGCCTATATGTCAGTGTGCATATTCCCACATCGGAGTCATGCTAATTGCATATATGCTGCAGGAATGACTTCAAAAGCAAACTTTTTGATCGCTCCTTATATATCACGAAAAGACCCTGAAGGTAAAATTTGGGAGATTTGAGTTCATAAGGAGGCTTACCAAAAGTTGTTTTTCCCATGCACCATTTGCAACTAGAGGGGACAGTGGCAGTGGTATAAGAAGTACCCTCTGCTACACACCCTAAAATGACTTTTGAAGTGTAAATGTAGATATTCATTATCTTAGATGAAAAAAAGGCAAAATTTTCTTCTCTAAACAACATCT
This sequence comes from Schistocerca nitens, assembly GCF_023898315.1. Taxonomy (NCBI): domain Eukaryota; kingdom Metazoa; phylum Arthropoda; class Insecta; order Orthoptera; family Acrididae; genus Schistocerca; species Schistocerca nitens. The sequence continues at coordinate 362,137,074 of NC_064621.1, forward strand.
TTTCTGTTTTTGTATTCTCTGCAGGACCCTAATTCACCTCACCCCAATGGTGGTGATCATCCTGGGGCAGATATCAGAGAAAATGGTGAGAAAAGCGGTGGTCTAGGCAGTGTTAAGTCAGAGAGGCCACCCAGTCGTAGTGGTTCCAGTTCCAGTCGGTCTACGCCATCTCTGAAAAGTAAAGATGTAAGATGCAGAGTACACAGCATCATATTGTACAGCAGTTACTTATTTCCTAAATGTCATATCACATTTTGCCACTGCAATAACAAGAAACAAAAACATTGCTACCTATCAACAAAATAATTTCTCTTCATTGAGGAGAAAAGAAATTAAGATATTGAATGTTTCATTAACACTATAGTGTTATTGTTTCTTAGTGTACTGTAAATGCTCAGTTGACAAATTGTAATTTTGCTGGAAGGTTGACACCTATGAATTTCTGTAACACTGTGGCATTACACAGCTGTGAGCTAAAAATGCTGATCACTGTTCATGTCTTTTTGACGAGTTTGAGCTTTTATGTGGCTGTTTTAGTAATTTTCTGGGTTCAGTAGATGAATGCAAATACCCAGCAAATTATGCTTGTTAAGCAGGTGGCTTACAAAATAACATAAGCAGCATTTTTGAACTGTTGGTACTGACTTCAGAAAAAAAAAAAAAAAAACAGATTCTGATGATACTTATGTTGCAGGCTGATAAACCATCCACACCTGTCTCCAAAGCCACAACACCTACAGGCGCCCCAGGTTCGAGTGGAGGCAAATCAGGAGTACCTGCTGTAGTGCTTCCTCCAGGAGCATATCCATTCCCTCTTATGGCTGGTGGAGTTGGAGCAGCTAGAAGTAATGATGCTAGCCCATACAACAGTGTGCCACCCTCTCCTTACTCAAGACCACCCATGGTACTTATATTTTTACTTTGATAGTGGTTATTTTTGTTTGTTTTGAAGGAATATAGGTGCTTGATTGCGTGACATGTGATGCGCAGCTATGGATGTTCTATGAAGAATGTCTGACTACCTCTACACCTGTAAATTTGAATGTTACAAATGGAATATCCCGAGTTCATAAAAATGAAACAAATCTCAAATTACTTGAAAGCTAAGGGAATAATAAGCATAAAGTCTCTTCCACTCATGAAAAGGCATGTATTTTTTGCTTAGCTTCCCCTCCCAATCCTAATAATTGATACAGGTCGTGAACTCTGTGGTCTGTCTGATGAACAAACTAGGCATTAGCAGTGACTGAATACACACATAAAGTTTTATTTCTTTCTGCTGAGCTTCTTTTACTGGTTGTCACAAACATTTAGGCTCAAAATTATACAGTCAGCAGATAATCGTCAACTGAATACTTTGAAATGAGATACCAATAGCTGGAACTGAGTAGTTCATACAAGAGCACTGAGTGTGATGAACATGCTTCTGGATACTTATGTTTAATATCAACCGTGATGTACCATATCAACATTGAAAACAGTACTCAGTCACCTTGTTAGTGGTCATCTCTGCCTGCAGTTCATGAGAGGTTGTCAAAGATGGAGTATTATTCGTTACAGGTACTTGTAAACATGCATTTCATGTGTGGTAGATTTATGCAGTGCCCAAAAAACCAGAATGAATGGACTAAGAAATGATCAAAAGTATCCAAATGCCTCTTACTGTCTTCATGTCAGGTTTAACTCTGCTGGGGATACTTTCAATGAGGTGTCGAATGTCTGTGCAGGAATTGCAGCCCATTCTTCCTCAAGAGCTGAAACCAGAGAAGGTAGTGAAGTTATATGCTGCGGTCTCGAGCAAAATCGACATTCTTACTCATCCCAAAGGTGTTACTTTGGGTTCAGGTTGGGACTCTGAGCAGGCCAGTCCATTTTAGGAATGTTGATGTTCATAAAGCAGTGCTTCACAGATGATGCTTTATGACAGGGTGCGTTGTCATTTTGATATAAACAGTCATCTTTTCTGAACTATCCCTCTGCTGTGCATCATCTCTGTTTAGTTCGCCGTAACACCCCTCAGTTAGTCAGTCAATCATCTCCATTTTTTTCATGGCACAATGACTACTCCATTAAATTTCAGATGTGCGGCTGCATAAATCCAACTTCTTTTAATATTTTGCCAATTACCGTTCAGCCAGCTTCAGAGTGAGCCTAAAGACTTATGCTACAGACCTTGCTCCATGCTTTTAAACCCATGGACTGCGCCACTGTGTATGTCACCAATGATACACAAGAACCAGACACATTGATGGGCAGCAAAGAAGAATAAATATACATGAACTGAGTCTGAGTCTGTGTCAAGCCACAATGGGAAGTTGGCGTATCATTGTGAACTGCATTGTGGCAATGTCTTGGCAAGTTTCTTCCAAAGACTTGTCCCAGCTGAAACTGCTATCTTTATTAATTAAGTTCTTTGCCAAATGAATTTCAGATGCTTCTTTATCACTGAAGCCCAAAAAAATTAAACTGATACCAGAACGTTGACATTTTTGTACAGCATACATTGACCAATGTCAGTGCAGTGCTCTTCCGCAGGTGAATTATTGGGCTGTAAGAGCCGAGTTACCTATTGTGTTCCATATATCTTTCATGGACTGTGCGAGTCATCTTACCGCTGAATGAAAGTCCACACTTGCAGGGTATCTTACGAACCACAGCCTTCTGGATCATTCATTCATCTTTAACAGAACCCAAGATTGGTGCTGTCTTCACACAAACGGAGGAGAGCAAGGGATTTAAATCTTTCATTGTTTCCTCCTGCATTCATGATGCCTATCTTTGGTTTCCTTCATAGCACTTTATATATCTGCTATGGAGAATACCCTTTGGCTTCAGAAACACACTTTACATTTAGAAGCTCCTCCTACAGACTGCTCTAATCAGCAATGATGTATGCATTGTGAATCGAAGTTCTGAGAACTCTCATTGTCTGGGAAGCATGGTGGCAGCTATTTGCATGTAAATATAAATCTGTATACATCAGCTTTTGAAATGCTGCATGTTCATCATCTTTGGGACAAACTTTACATAGTACTCAATGCTGTAAAATGTGTCCATATCCTTCCACATTTAATGTTTCTTTACTCGCAATAAGAGGCCCAAGGCATTAACAGTGACGAACATCTCCATACTATAACACCAGCCCCTCCATACTTCACTGTTGACACTACACATGATGGCAGATAATTTGCTCCAGGATTGTACCAAAGCCAAACCCTTCCTTTGGATTCCCACAGTTTATAGTGATTCATCACTCCAAATCACTCATATTCAGTGGTGCTGCTTTACATTAGCTCAAGCATTACGCAGCATTGACTGCAGTAATGTTATGAGGAGCTGCTCAACCATTGCAGCCCATTATTTTTAACTCCCTATGCATGTTACTGTGCTAGCTAGACTGATGGTAGCATGTTGGAACCGAACAGTGGTTCATTTCACTGCTTTTGTGTGACTTTTTTTACAAACACCATCTGCAGTTGTTGATGGTCCCTGTCCATTAGTGCACGAGGTCTGCCTGACCTAGGTTTACTGTGGTTGTTGCTTCATATTTCCACTTCACAACAACATCATCAACAGTAAAATTGGGCAGCTTTAGAAGGTTGAAATGCCCCTGATGGATTTATTACTCTGGTGACACCCAGTGACCAGTTCACATTCAAAGTCACTGAGCTCTCCTAACCAGCCCATTCAGCTGTTATTGCTTCTGACCCGACTATAAATTCTCCTTGTCTTCTTTTATACTGATGAATCTGCCTCTGTGACACTGAGTGGGCAATTCTGCACTACATAACGGTGTCCAGATACATTTGATCAAGTAGTGTAGTTGTAAGAAATTATTTCTGTGGGTGGAAATGTACAAGAAGCTGAGTCACTTAAGCTACAAAGTGCCGGCCAAAGGCAATGGAGAATTGTTCACAAAGTGGAATGTGAGGAAATGGGTCTTGAATCATGTGGCAAATTCAGCAAACAGCATATGTCAACTTGTCTTTGAAATGCACACTTTGACAAACACAAAACAGAGATTATTGGAGGAACAGTAATTATGTCTCTACCGTAAACAATGTGTACAAGCTGTGAGGCAAACTGAATATGAACCAAGAGGTCAGTTCTGTCACTAGATTATCCAAGGCAGTATTGCAGGCTGGTCATCCTATAGGGTCTGGTGTTCATGGATAAATCGATCCTTGATGGTTTTTTTAACAGCTGCAATAACCATGTGATTTGTCACACTCATCTCATTCACTGGCAGTGATTCTTTGTGGCTTACAGAACCTTGTTTGTTGCCATCCCATTTGCATGGTGCAAATCACCTGGTGTTCATTTCAGAAGTGCTGTCACAGTTGCTGCAGACAGTGCCTATTGTTGTCATTAAGAGAATGTGGCTTCAAACACAATGGTACACATTGATATTAATATCTGTGTGCACACGAACAACAGATACCCTCATCACTGCATTGTAAGGGATGGTTCGGTCCCAAGGCTAGCTCATAAAGCCAACTATATTCTCGTGAATTTTTTGCTATTGGTTTACACAAAGTCATTTGTGAATGAAATGACATTAGAAACTGAAGAGGATAGGGTTGTAGGTTTCTAATTACCTCTCTCATTGTACAGAAAACTGTAGGTATATTGGAGAGAGTATGACAAACTTTATGTGCCATTGTAAAGTATGACATTGAGACTGGCAATCATCACAGAGAAATTGCTATGAGCTTTAGTTATTGCTATTATGTATAGATTGTTTACATCACTGAAAATTCAAAATATGGAGGTCTGATGATTAGTTATCTCCAAGTTCTCCCTTTAGAATCCTCTGCCATATGTATAATATTGATCTTATAGATTTGGAAACACCTGAAGAACAGCTACATGTAAACCAAAACTGATGAAAACGTGGAGATATCTGGAAGCCTGTGTTTCCAGAAAAAAACATAGTGCTACATTTATGCAAGGCAGGTTCGATCATATGATTAGAGACTTATTTTTAGGTAAGATTGTATGTAAGGTTTAGGAAGCAAAAACATAAGCTGTATTGAGAGATTTTAAAAGCATTTTTTCTTAAGTCTTTTGCAGGAATGAAGTCACTATAATGTTTTAGAATTGTACCAGGTTTTAAATGATGTAGTAGCTGAACACATTATTCGGAAATCTGTAGATAACTTATGAGAATTATGTAGCCCATTCGAGGCTTTATACATATAGACAATAAAGTTGTAACAGAGCTGTCTACCTGAGAAACCGTTTCTTCCATTTCTAGATCAGGGCAACAGCACTTTGTGTTTTCCTCAGACCTGTTTTTGGAAACCACTATGTCTAGTTAGTTCAGTTAATAGAAATACTGAAGCTGGGACTGCTTGACATTACTGCAAGGGGTGGATAACATGGAAACACCAAATACACAACACATTACCATGCCTGATATGATGTAGGAAATCTGTTGTCATTCAAAATAGCTTCATCACCTCGGAACGGTTAAATACAGGCCCTGCATGTTTCAAGGGAATCTTATATCATTCTTCCTGCAAAATTGTGGCAAACTGGTGATGGAAGTAGAGAGCGATTGCGCACTCTTCTTTTCAAGGTAAACTACAGAGGCTCAATAATATTGAGATCTGGTGACTGTGGTGGCCAGAGGAGATTCATCCTCGTGCTCACAAAACCAGTCCTGAACAATGTGAGCAGTGTGAACAGGAGTTCTGTCTTCTTGGAATACAGCATCACCATTGGGGAACAAACAATGTACCAGGGGATGGGTCACACAATCCTTGGGAAGAACGTGCCATTGCGGAGTAACCATGGGGCCCATGGAATACCTGGTATGACTGACCAAATCATCACAGAGCCCACTCCATGTTTCCCTTGTGGGACGCAAACTCAGCGAGAAGTTGAAAACAGTGTGAAACAAGCCTCATGTGACCAAATGACTTTCTTTCATTGCTCTAAAGTCCAGGCTTATGGCTTCGGCACTGTGTTTTCCTGTTACAGGCATTTGTGTAACTGATGAGAGGTTTTGGAATTCTAGCTTGCCCTGTAACTCCCTGCTTCTGGAGCTCTCTTCATATTGTTTTGACCCTGACATGGTTCGCAAATGTAGGATTCAGTTCTACAGTGACTTTTGCTACTTTATCCTCTTATTTTTTATTACAGTCCTCTTGAGTGTCCATCTGTCATGATCACTCAACATACATTTTCATTCCTGTATGACTCATCAGGTGGTGTTCTTTCACTTTCCCTGTATGCAGTATAAATATATGTGGTGCTTCTTGAAACACCAAACACTTTGGCTTCCTTCATTACCCGAGTACCCACCATACTAGCACCAGCAATTTGTCCACATCCAAAACCATTTCACTTTGACATAATACCCTCACAGCTACACAGAACTCCATTCTGACCCTGATTGACACTTGCAATATATTGGATGCTGTTTGTGGTCAAATACAACATCACAGCCTGCAGTGTTGCATACCATCTACAATTATGTTCAAGCATGCATTCCCCATGGTGTTTGCATATTTTTGTCCAACCCCTGTATAACTTCTTTCTTAGTATTGGCTCATGTTGTACATTAAAGATAATTATCCCATGAGAAATAGTAGACAGAACTGAAATGCAGCTAGATGAAAATAATAGGCTTTAGGTAAGAAAGTTATAAACTTGTCTAGAGTGGAAAATTTGTCGTAAGTAAGTAAAGGCTTTCCCATCTTGACTGACTATAGTACATAAAGTGCATGCAACTCCATTGAAGTTTGTTTGTAGACTAGAAGTAGAAAAAGCAGCCTGTCGTGCACCAGCCTAAATGAACTTGAAATCCTGCAAAAATTGAATTTTGTTTCATGCTGATTCATATGTGCCATGTGACATGTTATGACTTTATAATAAATGAGTAATTTTTTTACCTGTAAGGGAATGTATCTGCCTTGGGGAAAATGGTTTGCCACTTGATAGAAGTTTGTAAGGAATGTAGCATGATTTCATGACCCAGATGTTATGTGTCAACCACAGATTTAAAGGCCTGGGGTTCAGCTGTTGATTGGTACTAAGACTGTTGCACAACTCGCCATCATGTCTGTCTGTTTGAACACACTAATCTCTAAAACCGATAGATGAACTTTCATGGGGTTTTCATGGGTAACTTGGGTGTAGCTTGGGGCAACATATAGGCATTATTTTATCAAAATTGGAACACGGAAAAAATATATCTTAATTTGAAGTTTTGTTTAAAATCATGTGGTCAATGTAGTAGTTCAGATGTTTAGTCACCATGGCATAGTACACCAAAGAACCAGTTGATGGCACTGTTATGTTTTTTAACTCAGTGACATGTATTTTTAGAAGTTTATGTCGGTAACAGCATTAAGTGCCACAATATTACCTTTACGAATACAAACTAACAGTGAATTTATTTGGCTAGTATATATGGATTTACTAGTTTTTCTTTGTGTCTTAAAAAATTTACAACATTGCTTTGCTTCTTTCGATAGGTTTTGTTTGTATTCTTTGCTAGGAAAGGAAGTTTACTAAGTTTGCTTCATGATTTGGGTGCCTACCCATTACATTTTAATTTCAATTATGATTAAAAATGCCTAAAAAACATCAAGTCTTTCTGAATACACCAGAATGGGTAAAATACTGAGGCCTATGCAGTGTGAAGAATACAACAAAGATCATGAGGTGAGACTTGCTGTGGCCTGAGAATATCAGGCTTTAATTCGCTCTTTGGAAAGTCCTTCCAAAGTTAAAATGTGATGTGATCAAGAGTGTTATGCATTATCCTGCTCCTCAGAATCCTTCACTAACAGTGGCTTAAAGTTACTTCCCTCCAATCATATAAGCAGAAATGTTGATGGGAAATGGTGCAGTCCAATGAGTTTTTACACTATGAATCCCACTTATACCTAATGATTTACCTTTTTGCTTTAAACATCCTTTAAACAAAGCTCAAGGCCAGACACTGCAAGTATTGGGCATAGACCTTAGTGTCAGTTGCTTTTCACATGGCCAGGTCTATGTGGCTTTCTCCCATGTTACTGAAGCAAGCAAGCTCTTTGTTCATGTACCCTGTCACACTACTTCAAAATTTGTATACAAAGAAGCTTTATAAGTAAAAAATAAAATCCCTGGGTGTGAAATCTCAGGCACAGTTACAAATATGTACCTGAGCGACACCAGGTTTCTCTGATAGTTCCTAAAATTGTTCCATGTGTACGAGGAATGGTGTATTATGATTTAGTTTCCAGTAAAGCTCTGGGTCCTTCTCATAACTGGCTGGTTGAGTTTCAGTGGTCAAAAGGAGACAAGGGTATGTAATCTCCAAAAGGACAATCTGCTGCAGTGCACTGTGGCATTCAGCTCAACCTTCAGCTTGATTACAGCACTATTTTAGTAAGATGTTGATAGCTCTATCTTGCTGTCAGCTGAAATAATTGATTTTCACATTTGTTTTGATTAATCCAATAAAGTATTATCATGGATCATTGCAAAATACATCTACCTTGATTTGTTGTCTAATGCATTAGCTAAAGTATGTTCTCTGTGTCTTACAGTTGGGGTACGATTCTCATCCGCATGTGCGAACTCCAGGGCTTAGTGCAAATGGACTAGGTGGCATCCCTGGCGGAAAACCGTAAGTTAAAGTAGTTGCTACAAACTAAAATATAGATCATAATATCATAACACTGTTTGTGATTTCCCTGTTCTCTCTAACTTTTCCTCCTTTGTCTTGTCATAATCCTCCATTCTCATCATGTGCATAGGTTTTTTCTGCAATGGAAACCTAGCTGGTAATAGTACAATTACACCCGTATTAGGAACAGAATAGCAAAGTGATTGATAGTCGACCATAGAGTTCCATCAAAGGGGACGTTCTTAGTTTGCCATTACTTTAACAACTGCTATGCCCTGTGGTGGAAACAGCATTGGTGTTCACTACTGGATACATTCATATGCTACTGTTAACATGCAATAGTGAAGTTGCTTGTTGGTCATAAAAGACTTACCACTTTTCTGCCCATTCTTCAATGCTTCTTCAAAAATTTTGTTTCAGAAAATGAACATAATACTTAAAGAAATGAAGCACATTACATTGGTGCGTGAAGATGTGATTTGCTACTGACTGTTGTAACACACGTCAAATAGCAAATTGGTATGATATAGGAGGGTAGACCAGAAAGTGTGACGCAATTCATTCTTAGATTGGTTTTAGGTATGGTAGTTGATCTATGAAATTATATTTCAGTCACTTTCTTATTCTGATCAAGGTATAAGTGCAACTATCAAAGAGCCCAGTATGCAGATAGAGAATCATTTGAAAGATATATCAAACTTCTGAATTACTAGCCCTGTCTTCTTCCGTATATTGTTGGTCATGTTCTATTTTCATTTCTTTGCTGAATTGTACAATGTAGGATTATGAAATTTTCCATTTCAACCCAGTTACCTGATACTAGTCTCTTCAGTTGAACCTGATTTCTTTTTCTTCTTTTCTTCTCTCTCTTTATTATTTTATTTTATTTATATATTTATGACATCATTACTTTTGATCAGTACGAATGCATCATCTGCAAACCAAACTGTGAAGAACTGATATTTACGGGCAACTCATTACATACACTAGAAACAGAATGAACCCTAGAATGGAGTCTCGAGAGGCACCTTGTGGTATTGTGCTCTATTTGGGGTAATAGGTGGTTGAAGTGTAATGTGTCCTGATTAGTTATTTTGCATCTGATTCTTTGTTGTCCTGTGAAATAGCTTCAGAATAATGCTATTTGCTAACTGGTAAAAGTATTACTTGTTGACACTGTAATTTCCAGCACGTGTTGCAGTTTCAGGGTTGCTTGAAAACATTCTGTAAGTTTTTGTCTTTAGTCATTCTCTGGTACTGAGTGACAGTTTATTTGCTGTGATTAAAAATCTGTATACATAGGATATGTTCCTAATGCTTAATCTTGCTTGAAGATGCCAGCATTAACAGAGTTAATTGTTTCAAGCCTAAATACTCTACTTTGTGATTCATTTATTTTTAGTTTACTGTGTATATTATTTGCACGTTTTTATTTACAGTCTCACGTTGATAATTGCCTCCTTCTGAAGCTACTTTCCATTTGCTTTTGTGTTTCTTTTTAAGTTCTGCATTTACTGTGAGTGAGTTTTATAAACATTTAAATATTAAAGTAAAAAAAAATTCAGTATATAATTTGAATGACAATCTAAGAAAAAACAACAAAAATATATTCTAAAGAATAAGCAGTGAAATATCCTGAGTGACAGTATACTTTATAATTCCTGCTATGCTTTCTCATAATATATTGGCATGTAGAAGAAGGTGTAATTAGATGAATGACGAACACTAACTTCACTTAATGAAGGTTTATTCAGCACTTGCACATACAAGAGCACGGAGCAAACTGCCTCCGGCCAGAACACATACAATTTATATACAGTTACACAACATTCCAGTACAATGATTCTTGACATTTGTGGGTACTTCTAGAATGTACTCGAACCGAATATAGAAATTACAATTTTACAGTTCAGGTGAGTTTTGAACTCATGACCCTCCATGCAACAGTCTAGTATCAAACCACTACACTACGGTGACTGTACTAATCAGCTTCTTCTGCGACATTGCTCCCTCCTTAAGAAAACAGCATCTCAGTGTTATGTCCTCCTAGTCCGGGGACGAGTCATCGGTTCTGCATACTCCGTCTCCCGATGACATGTTAGCCCTGGCGGTGATCTTAGAACTTCCTTTGCCGCTATGCTCTTCATCACCTTTCTGCTTGTTTCCTGTCGTTAGAGCTTCGAATTTACCCTGGGTTGCGGGATCCTTTTAGGGCTTCATTCAAAGGATGTGGACCGTATCTCTGATCTTTCATCGTCTTGTGTCGGGGTCGAAATCTTCAACTTCATAAGTAACGTCAGACAACTGTCTTACAACCTTATAAGGTCCAAAATAGTGCCTGAGGAGCTTCTCAGAGAGACCAACCTTCCAAACAGAAGTGAAGATCCAGACAAGGTCACCAGGCTGGTAGACAACAGGACAGTAGCTCACGTCATACCTTCAACGATCGTTTTCTTGAGCCTGCAGCGTGTGGAGTCGACCTAACTGCTGAGCTTGCTGGCTAACACCTGGTCTATGTAGTCATCGTCCACGTCATCAGGATGTAACGGAAACACAGTGTCCATCGTCGTAGTCAACTCATGCCCATGCACCAGGAAAAATGGTGTAAATTCTTTGGTGTCTTGTTTGGCGGTGTTGTAGGCAAATGTCACGAAAGGTAGCACCTCATCCCAGTTGCTCTGCTCAACATTGATGAACATTGATAGCATGTCAGCCAAGGTCTTATTAAGGCATTCAGTTAGCCCGTTAGTTTGCGGATGGTAGGCAGTCATCGTGTGATGAGTAATGTTGCACCGACGGTTTATCTCTGTCACAAGATTCGATTGAAAAACTTTACCTCGATCTGTAATTAACGACCTTGGGGCACCGTGTTTCAATACAAGGTCTTCCGCGATGAATTTGGCTTCCTCGGATGCTTTGGCTGTTTTCATGGCTTTTGTAATGGCATAGTGTGTCAGATAATCAGTGCATCTATTGCCACTAGCAGACGTTGGAAATCATCCAAGGAGGTCAATCAAACACACTGGAAAGGGGTTTCAGCGGGTGGAATTGGTATTAGCCAGCCAGGTGGTTTCTGACGAACTGCCTTTCTCCTCTGGCACACTCAACAGTGCGACACATAGTGACGGACACTCCTAAATAAACCTGGCCAGAGAAATCTCTTGCAGATTCTATCGAATGTCTTAATAAATCCTAGATGTCCTGCATCAGGTGTGTCGTGGAATTTCTGTAGAACATCTAAGCGCATGTGTTTAGGAATCACTGGTAGCCACCTCCTTCCAAACAGATCAAAGTTTTTCTTGCAAAGTAATCCATTAACTACCTTAAATTTTCCTTTCACATCCTCTGACTGACTTAAGGCAAGCATAATTTGAGATATCTTGGTGTCCTTCTTCTGCTGAGCAGAGAGATCCTGGAGTCCAGCAAGACAGTCACTATCTTCGTCAGTGGTCTTGCACAGGGTTTCTTGAGAGACAGTTGGCATCGTGGTGTTTTCTTCCACTTTTGTACACTATGGTAATGTCACACTCTTGAAGACATAGTGCCCACCTGTCGAGTCATCCTGTTGGATCCTTAAGATCTGTCAACCAACAAAGAGAATGATGGTCTGTAACAACTGTGAATGAATGGCCTTCCATAGAGATGCTGTTGAAATTTTCACATGGCCCAGACCACAGCAAGACATTCTCTTTCTGTAGTTGAGTAGTTTCTCTTGGCTTTTGTAAGTGTCCTAGAAGCATAGGCTATAACCTTCTCTTTTCCATCCGAAATTTGCACCAGAACAGAACCAATCTCATACCCACTGGCATCTGTGTGTAGTTGTGTAGGTGCTTTCTCATTATACATACCAAGTACAGTGTCAGTCGTCAGAGCTTTTTGCAGCACATCGAAAGAATCTTGTTGAGCACCACCCCAGATAACTTTATCATCAGCTTTTAATAACTCTTGGAGTGGTCTGGCATACAAAAGTCTTTGATAAAATGACGGTAATAAGAACATAATCCGAGGAAGCTTCTCACATCACTAATACTTTTAGTAATAGGAAATTCCAGTATAGATCTTGCCTTTTCTGTGTCTGGCTGCACGCCTTTGTTGGAGACAAGGGGTCCAAGTGTTTTGATTTTTTTTGCTTCAAAGAGACACTTTCTTGGATTAAGTTTCAGTCCGCCTTGTTGGAGACACTTAAGAACGGCCTTCAGTCTTTTTATGTGTTCATCAAATGTCTCTGAGAACACTATAATGTCATCTAAATAACAAAGACACATCGTCCACTTCAGGTGACTTAGAATATTATCTATCATCCGTTCAAAAGTTGCTGGTGCATTACACAAACCAAACGGCATTACCTTAAACTCATACAGGCGCTCAGGGGTGATGAATGCAGTTTTCTCACCATCAGCCTCATCTACTTCGATTTGCCAGTGTCCCGAGTACATGCCCATGGTTGAGAAAATCTTAGCCCCTTCAGACAATCTAGTGTATCATCAATTCGTGGAAGGGGGTAAACGTCCTTTTTGGTTATCTTATTAAGATTTCTGTAATCAACACAAAAGCGCCAACTGCTATCCTTCTTCCTGACAAGAACCACTGGTGATGACCATGGGCTCTGTACCTCATCGCGAATTATTTGACATTCCGTTGCTGACATACGGTATGCTCTCTGGCTTATTGGTTGGTGGTCTCCAGTGCTAATGCAGTGTGTCACCGCCGATTTGTCTAATTTGCTCTTCACCTATGGATTGAAGCATTCAGAGAACTCTTGAAGAATGGCAAGTAGTTTCTTTTATTGTTCCTTTGTGAGATCTGGTGATAGTCGAGCTATAAGATCTTGTCTCGTAGTGGTTGCGCCATTTTCGCCCACAGACTCGGCATGGGAGGTTTCTATGATGCTCAGCTGTTCGCCAATTAAAGGCTCAGTGACTCCTACGCACATGCGTCTGGGAAGGATCTGCAGTTCTCAGTGACAGTTAACTATCCACAATTCACCGAATCCATTTTTAAACAAGACGACAGAGGCTGGGATGATCAAGTTATTCTTCAGTGGTATGCTTCTCGTACATTCCACTACAAGATTCATGGGTTGACACATGACATGACACATGACAGCTACCTTTCTAGTGCTGACTGCAGGAATGATCACTTCATCCAGCACACATAGTCTCCACCCACATGGATGCACATCTTCCTGTCCACAGTATCTCATCTTGTCTAGTATAATCTTCGAGCGACCACAATCTATAATTGCCTGAGAAGCTTTCAAAAAGTCCCATCTGAGAATGACATCATGATTACACTCTTGTAAGACAATGAATTCTAAGGGCTGTGTACGGCCACTTATACCCACACGAATGGTACATCTTCCTGTAGGTTTTACATATTTCCCATTATCCACCTTCAGCAGAGATGTTGTGTTGTTGATGAATACGGTTTTGTGCAATGGTGACGGTACTTCTCCAAAATGACTGAATATGATGCTCCTGAGTCCACAAGAGCTGGGACTGGTCGACCATCCATGAGGATATCGACGTAGTTTCTTATCATTTTTGTAGTGATTGACGGTGGAGAATTTTCCTCTTTGGCAGCCTCACCTCCAAGGAAGGTCGCACCATTTAGTTTTCCAGGTTGCGGCAGGTAGGTGATTGGCAGGGGCTTCTAAACGGCGATGGAGACCTTGATCGGCGTGTTGGGGAGCATCCTCTCCAGCAGCTAGCTTGTGGTGATGGTGACCTACGTCGTCCTGCACCCACATCTTCTTGTTCATCTTCGTCATCCCGGAGTTGGCGTCAGCTAAGATTGGTCTGCTGTCTTCTGGCGCGGGCGTCATCAAATATCCACTGCCTTTCTAGACACTAGTGCACTACATGTTGTGATTGTCCACAGTGGAAACATACTGGTTGGTTATCCTGGGTCCTCCAGATGTCAATCTTCCTTGGTGCCCAAACAGGTTCCTCATGCGGCATTGTAGGAACATAACTTCACCTGGGTCTTGACTTTTTCACTGTTTTAAAGGGAAATGAAGGACGAGAGATTTGGTTCAATATCTGTTCCACTTCCTCCCTTATGACCTCTTGAAGCAGCTCAGTTTTTTGCTCGCCTTGCAATCCAAGTGCCTTCTGAACTTCCTCTCTCACTATCTGAAAAAGAACACTTGTGAAATCAATTTGTTCCTCCATCACAGACATTGATACGATGTTTGGAAGCCATTCAAAATTCTTTTGTGTAATTCTTTTTTGATGCATTGTCTCGATATACTGGCACCATTTTATGAAGACGTCTGCTGTCAAAACTTCCTTCAGCAGTAGGTAGCCCAGCTGGTCAATAATGACAGGCTGGCATTGGGAGGTTTGGATACAGTTGTCTGGGGCTGACCATGCAGAAGTTGTAGCATTTCTATGTCACATGGCAACTTCTTGAACAGGGGGCAGTGTCCTGGGTCCTAAGTGTTGTCATGCAAAATTAGGTCGGTGCAGAAGCAGGCATACGGCAGAGGGGTGCTGCTTAGGCAGGTCGCTAACTGCTGCTGCTAATATCCTGGTTATGAAACTGGGCTGTGATCTTGGTCCATGATGTTACAACACTGTACTAGCTTTTGGAATTATTAGTTCCTCCCTTGGGGAGGAGAGAGAGATAGTTTTAGGAAGATTAAAAAGGAAGGAATGACTTGCACTTATTTTGTAAACATCCCCAACCTATCCCCCTATCTTCCTTATGAAAGGAACTAACAACTATGGTGGTATTCTTTATTTTTTTGTGTCTCAGCAGCACTAAATATTTTGCTTCCTGAAAATAAGTATTGGCCAGCAGTTTTGCCTAAAAATTTTATGAACTTGAATTCATTCCTTTAATCACACTTTTACTGTTTAGCTTAATTTACATAAGTTGGCAAGAAATTACAGCACAAAGGATTCAGAAAGCAAATAATATTCTTTTGTTTCAGGGCTTACTCCTTCCATATGAATGGTGAAGGACAGTTGCAGCCTGTACCATTTCCCACAGATGCACTGATTGGTCCAGGGATTCCAAGGCATGCAAGGCAAATTAATACATTGGCACATGGTGAGGTGGTCTGTGCTGTTACTATAAGCAATCCAACTAAGTATGTGTACACAGGTGGAAAAGGCTGTGTTAAAGTTTGGGATATCAGTCAACCTGGTTCCAAAAGCCCTGTGTCCCAGCTTGATTGTCTTGTGAGTATGGTATTTGTAAAGTTGTGGGTATGGTTTTTGTGGACATGGAGTTGTTATACTGTTGTAATTATCATCTTGAAAAAATAAAGAATTTTTTGTTTGTTTGCATGTACATGTGGCAGTCCTGATTCACAGTGAAGCCCCCACACCATAGTACCATACCTTGCCAGTAGCGGTGCTACAACAAAATGGGTTTCTCCTAGCAGCATGGTATGGTGCTGTATCTGACACAACTGCAGAAATGTACTTGCAAACAAACAAACAATTAATTGAAATTTCCTGGCAGATTAAAATTGTGTGGCAAACTGAGAGTCTACTATAGAACTGGAGAGAAAACTTGATTATGTCACTTTATTTTTTTGAGGTGATACCGTATTTACTTGAATCTAAGCCGCACTCGAATCTAAGCCGCACCTGAAAAATGGGACTTGAAATCAAGGAAAAAATATTTTCCCGAATCTAAGCCGCACCTGAAATTTGAGACTCGAAATTCAAGGGGAGAGAAAAATTATAGGCCGCATCTCCAAATCGAAACAAAGTTGGTCCATTGTAATATGAGACACAATTTAGGTCGAATGAATGACGATACAGCTACAGTAGTTTGGTTCGAGTCGTAAGTTAGCCGTTAAGCTTTACCAGGTAGCCATTGCTATGCGTCAGGCGCTCCGTCCGTATTTATACGGGTACCCTTCCTTTTTCACGTGCTTCGTCTGGTTTGAATCGATTGCTTATTTTGCTTTGATCTGATAAGTGCCGTTTTCTTTGTTATAGGTGTTTACGTCACTCTAAGCTGAAAATGCATTACTGTACTGTGTCATGCATTGTTTGTCGCATTTTGATAGTGCGTGTTTACGGCCTGTCGCCGCTCGCGGCATGGCTTGCTTTTGTGCGCTCTACCGCCGCTTTTTTTTTTTTTTTTAAAAAAAAAGAGGAATTCTCTCATTAGCGAAACAATGGCAAGAAACTGCTATTTGTTGTTACTTACACTGCTGCTTTCTTTGATAATGATCAACAAGAACCAAATAATAGACTGCGTATGATAGAAGATGTTCTGAACGAGAGTTTAGCGAAAATTTTTCTCCGTTTGAAAATCTTTACAGGCGCCTCTTTAGTACATTACATTCTACACAGAAATTAGAGTCATCTTAGATTTAAAAATCTAGTCAATTGCCGTGCTTCATTTCTGACTGTATCACTATTAAGCATAAGAATAATACGAATATAAACATGACATGATATGTATATTCTTCCGCGTTTGCTGTTGTCTCACTCTAGTTTCGTAGTTTATTAGGCAGACCGGATTTAAATGAGATAGCAGCAAAAATGAAACAATACATGGCAAAATGTTTATTTGCGTATTATTCTTATGGTGACGAGAATACTGCATGTGATTCACAATTTATAAAAGTTTCTATTATAGCAACCATTTCTTCTCACAGATAGGAAAAAATTCAGAACGAGTTGGCCATATTGACAAACATCCCAAACAGTCTTTCCAGTCGGATTTTCGTAGTACATTGAAATGCTGCTACGTTCGAAGATGAACCATGCGGAATTTGTATTTACTTCGTTGGATAATGTATGAAAATGCAGTGGTCGAAACTCGGGGCGGAGACAATAGCTCGTCTTCCACCTATTTTTTTAAATTTATTTACTGACGCAGAGGTTTTGGCGCCAGTATTTATCTTTGTGCCTACATAGCATGCCTGTGTAGCGCTACATGTATTCGACGGCAGAAGTAAATTCGACGGCAGAAGTAAGTTGTGGCGGCACCCACCAACTTTTTTCCGAATTTTCGCTGGTTTTGCACTCGATTCTAAGCCGCAGGTGGTTTTTTGGATTACAAAAACCGGAAAAAAAGTGCGGCTTAGATTCGAGTAAATACGGTAATTAAAGCTAAAACTACCACACAGAGCTCATATTTTAATTTTGTCAATAATTAATGACTGATGTGCATGACACAAATGTTTGACACAACTGCAAGGATTCTTATAAAGCTGAATTCACATTATTTTAGTTGGGAGTGTCTAAAACAAATATTTTCTTTGTGGTATTGTGTCTGCAACTAAAGAGAGCAATGTTGTTATATATTTAAAAAATTCTGAAATGTGTGGTACAAAAGGCATCTACCAAAAACTCAGCCCCCCCCCCCCTTTTTTTAGGATGAACATGATATTATCTTACCTTAATTTAGATTTATGTTGACCATGACTTTGCACCAAAATATAGAACTATGTCCTGGAATTCAGGAAAGGATGTAAAGTTTCTCCAGTTATTCTTGTTGCATGTTGTACCGTTTGTACATGGCACCAGAAAACTGACTCTTGTTAGCCAAAAATACCATGACACATTATATTCATCTTGGTTATGACATCTTGTTTACTGGTATAAGTCTGTATTTAATCATACAACGAAGGCTTCCACAGCTGGTTGTCTTTGTCACTTGTGACTCTTCCAGATTGTATGGTTGTGGGCCATGAAAGTTTTTTGTTCTTGACATTTTGTCCAGAGCTGCGTTTGCCATCTTCAGAGGTGCTACTGATTCTACTGAGTCTTGCCAACTGATGGAAGGCACATCGAGAGTGATTATATTCTTTTATCATTATATTCTTTTCTCCTGTACAACAGATTCAATGATTTGTACACTGCATGTAATGAGAATATCATGTTGGTAGATCACCAGAGATAATCCTTGTCAAAGATAAAACTTGTCTATTGAACTCTCATCTCTCAAAGATAAAGTTTATCTGTTGATTCTGCAGTCCTACTGTCCATATATCAATAAATTTTGTGGCATTTTATTTTCTGTTAATGTTGTACCAAAGCTCATATATTTTGTTATATTGTGTTTTTAGCAGTTTTTAGTAACTACTGTTTCAATGAAACTGTTCTGGCTTTGTTGTTACCACAATTTCTAATTATTGCCAGTCCAAATTCAAAAAAATCCAGTGAAGTATAGCAGACATGATCATTTCACGTACAAGTTTTTATCACTTACATTTTACTTTTTATGTATTAATGTATTACAAATAAAGTATTTAATGTAACTGGGTAGATAAACAATCTACTCATCAAGCAGTGGCAAGAGAAAACTCATATAAAAGTTATGGGCATGTGCAAGACTTTGGAGCCAGTGGCTCCTTCTTCTGGCAGAAAGATTGAAGGGGAAGGAAGAGAGATGGAAAAAAAAGTACTGGCAATGCTTAGCAAGTGGAGAGAATTACTGAAAAGTCAGCCAGAATTCCAGGTCAGGGGAAACATACTGGTTGGGATGAGAAGGAAAGGCTGAATCAGTCTTTCCTTCTCAGCCTGTCCATCAAATCTCCTTGACCCGGAGTTCTGGGCAACTTTTCTGTAACTCTTCCCACCTAGTAAACCTTGTCAGGCTCTTTCCTTCTTTCTACCTTTTCCTGCAACCCTTCTGCCAGAAGCAGGAGCTGCTGGCACTGAAAGCTTGCACATTTCCCTATCTTTTACACATGTTTACTCCTGCTTCTGCTTGGTGAGTAATTTTTTATCCATCCAATTACATTATATTTTCAAAAATTGATTATTTCCCTTGAAAATAAATATCTAGATACAAGGGGCATTTGAAAATTCCATGCAAAAATAAAAACTACTTACGTGTTTGGGATAAACCTTTTCATTTTTCGACATAGTCTCCTTTTAGATTTACACATTTCGTCCAACGCTGTTCTAATTTGTTGATCACTTCCGAATAATAGGAATTGTTCAAGTCTGCAAAATAGCTATTAGTTGCTGCAATCACCTCCTCGTTTGAATAAAATCTTTGTCCCGCCAGTCATTTCTTCGAATTGGGGAACAAATAGTAGTCCGAGGGTGCCAAGTCTGGAGAATAGGGGGGATGTGAAACGAGTTGGAATCCTATTTCCAATAATTTTGCGACCACAACTGTTGAGGTGTGTGCTGGTGCATTGTCATGATGGAAAAGGACTTTTTTGCGGTCCATTCGCCAGCATTTTTCTTGCAGCTTGGTTTTCAAACGGTCCAATAATGATGAATAATATGCACCTGTAATAGTTTTATTCTTTTCCAGATAGTCGATGAGGATTATCCCTTGCGAATCCCAAAAGACAGTCGCCATAACCTTTCCAGCCAAAGGAATGGTCTTTGCCTTTTTTGGTGCAGATTCTCCCTTGGTAATCCATTGTTTAGATTGTTGTTTGGTCTCAGGAGTATAGTAATGTATCCATGTTTCATCCACAGTGACAAAAACAATGCTTAAAGTCCTCCGGATTCTTCCTAAACAGATGCAAACCATCCTTGCAACACCTCACATGATTCCGTTTTTGGTCAAGCTTGAGCAATCGTGGAACCCATCTTGCGGATAGCTTTCTTATGTCCAAATGTTTATGCAAAATATTATATACCCATTCATTTGAGATGCCCACAGCACTAGCAATCTCACGCACCGTAACTCTTCTGTCATCCATCATCATGACATGGATTTTATCAATGATTTCTGGAGTCGTAACCTCCACAGGGCATCCAGAATGTTCAGCAACACTTGTGCCCATATGGCCACTCTGAAAATTTTGAAACCACTTATAAACTGTTCTAATCAAAGGTGCAGAGTCACTGTAATGTTTATCAAGCTTCTCTTTAGTCTCCTGAGGCATTTTGCCTTTCATAAAGTAATGTTTAATCACCACACGAAATTCTTTTTCATCCATTTTTTGACAATCACTAGACTTCCGTGATTCTCAAAAATGCCAAACACAAATAAATAGACCAATATGGCTGAAACTTGGTTTCTGTTCTTTCGAAAGATGCTACTAACTAAACATGACCTCGATACGAACCGGTGGTGCCATCTCTCGGACTTTGCATGGACTTTTCAAACCCTCCTCGTACCTATATCCTGAATGGACACAATAACACATAAAATAATAGGTTCTAGTTAGTTAGAGAAAAATACCTTTAATATTAGTCTCTCTCTCTCTCTCTGTATAAATTACTACGCTTTGTCTTTCAGTCACTTATTACAACATTATGATTATTAAAGTATTTTTTTTCCTTGCAACTGTTGTAGGAAAAGAAGTATGTTACAAGTGTACATTCTGACTGTAACTATATTTTCCCCTTATTTCTGTTTCAAACAGCAAAGAGACAATTACATCAGATCAGTTAAATTGCTGCCTGATGGAAGAACTTTAATTGTTGGCGGGGAGGCAAGTAATTTAAGCATATGGGATCTGGCCTCACCAACACCACGTATTAAGGCTGAACTAACTTCAAATGCACCAGCATGTTATGCTCTTGCAATTAGTCCAGACTCGAAGGTCAGTGAATTTCAAGTAATGTCGTGCATAATTGTAATATAAGCTCAGTATTTTATTTTTGTTGAAATTATGAAAAGAAAAGAAAAATATTTAATTCAACGAGTACTCAGATGTCGTGACTTATTCTTTTTCCTAAAATTTTTCTGCTCATGCAGGTTGTTCAGATGTAATGACTAGAATGTGGATTTTTATGTGGTAAAATATAATATTGCATTACAGTAAATGGCGAAGACCATGTTTAGGCTGTCAGTCATAAAATAGTGATGATGGTCCTGGAACAAGACTTTTTCACATTACAGGGTGTAGTCGATGGTATATGTTGGCAGTCTTGCACATTTAAATATAGTCAGTTGTTTAATTGTGAGTCCATGAGAAATGATGCAGAAGTGTCACCATTCAAAGCAGCAGGAATATTCCACGTATCTTTGCAACTGTGGTTTGCTGCAAATTGAGAAGTGCTTTTTTGTGCAGTTGTATCTGACCTTACTTCAGCCTACCTTCCCAAGTGCTGCAAAGGCATGATCAGTCTTAACAACTGCATCAGTCAAAAGCAAGTAGGAAGTTTCTAAAAAAGTTTTGATTACCTTCGTTGTTAATGTAAAATTTGATTGTATGTAAACCAGTTATGATCTCAAATTTCTGTTAGAATGCAAATCCCACAAAATGGCAATTGAAGAATCAACCTCTGTATTTTAACTGCTGCTTAATTAGCAGTTTTAAACTGTATGCATAATACTTAGCTGTACTTCACCATGTACTGAAGCCTATGATGATATGATAAGGGGATAGGGTAACTTCCTGAGCCATGTTGTGAAAGAGTTTAACTTTGCATGCTAGTCTAAGAAAATCTTTTTTCATGTTTGCGATCAGAGCATCAACACTGTGAAAAGCAGTGTGCATTATTTTGGAATTTTTTTTCATGTATACAGCCACATCAGTTTAAAGCAAAACACTATTATCATAGCAAACAGCTTTAGGCATCAGAAATTTCATCGATTCATTCAGAAGTTGAGCAATGGAGTTTTCAACCTTCGGCAATTTAATAGTAATGGTGGAGAATACCCCCAATTCTGTGGATCAGTTGAGTCATATTTTTTGTCAATAACCACCCAGATATCTGGACTGTTGCATCCCTTGTGTATTCTGTTCATGATATTTTTGAAGCACTGTGGCAGATAATATATAGGGAGGGGAAAGGATGAGAAAGAATGTAAAGCATTAAAGGTTTTTAAGATTTTTATGGTTCTCTCTCTCTCTCTCTCCTCTCTCCCCCCTCCCTCTCCCTCCCACCCTCCTCCCCCTCCTCGACCCTGCCATCTTTAAACAAAGAATAAGTGATACATACAAAAAGACTTAGTGATGTGGCACATTGATTAATATGTCTTTGTGGAAAGTTCTGGTAGAATATAAATACTTTAGAAGTAAAAGAGATCACTCACCAAAAAACAGAAGCATTGAGTCACACACACACACAAAGGAAAAAAAATATTTACTAGCTTTTGGAGCAATCGTTTTTCAAGCTAGAGTGTAAAAACACACACACACACACACACACACACACACATGCCCTCCCTATCTCCCTCTTCAGACTTACTTTGCCCTTACTTGTCCAACCTGAGCTTGTACTAGCTATGGCTTGTAAATTCTGATCATCCTTTTTCCCTCCCTGCATTTGGTTAACATCACAATTGGACATGACTGAAGGTCTGAAAAATCGCACACCAGTAAGTAAACAAAACTGTAGGCTCTCTTAATGGCAGTTCCAACACTGCTTTGGTATAAAGGACCAGCAACTCAATTTATTTATTATTAATGAATCCGGCAATGCTTCCAATTGCTAAATATGTGGGCACTGAATATACATCCTAATCTCCTCTTCCCTTTTTCTGTGTGTCTTCTCCTCCCCTTCTCTTTGTCCATCTCCTGCTCTTCCCCCTTTCTCTTCATCCACCTCTTCTTCTCCTCTCTCTCACTGCCCATCTCTTCAATCCCCCCCCACCACCACCACCAAAAAAAAAGAATATCTCTCCATCTACTACTCACCGCTCTCTATTCGTCTTCTCCTTCCCCCTCTCTGTGTCCATTTTCTCCCCCTCCCCCATCGGTCCATGTCCTCTTTCTCTCTGACTTTGGGCCTTGTTTGCAAACGAAACCTAGATTGGGAAGTGAAGTCACTGTGAGTATAGTAGCTTCAATGACAATATTTCTCATACTTTAAATCTGTGAATGGGTAGGATTGCAAAGTTTCAGATGATTCAGATTCCATAATAGTATTCTAATCAGAAGTTGATCAGAAGCCATAAATAAAACATTCCTCTTGAAACTGATTGCAGCAAAGAAAACAAAATGGGACACTGTCATGTATTGTTATTGTTTGTTTAAAATTATATATAATGTGAAAGAAAATGAAGAAACTCTTTGTCTAATGGTTTAAAGGCCACGATATCTAAGTTAAAACTGACTACGAAAAAGAAAATCCAAGTGCCCATTTTTGCAGCACACCATTCTCTTTCTCATAGTTGGCTTTAACAGAAAATCTGTCCATTATTGTTCAAAAAATTATATAGCCTATGTCCATGTGAGTGTTAGTTGAGTATCCTGCAAGAGTTTGATGCAAAATGGTCAAGGTTTTTTAGATTTTTACTAACTGTGTTTGTCCTTTTCGTATTACAAATATATTTGTTTATCATATATATTTAAAAAATAAATAGCCTCTATCTGTACAAAAGTTTATTAGAATATCATGTAAAAGTAACAAATTGGTCAAGAGTTTTTTTGAGATTTTTTACTAACAGTGGTTCCCCTTTATGTATTCCATACATATTTACGTACCATATATATTTAAAAAATGTGTAGCCTGTGTTCATCGGAATCTTTATTAGAGTGTCGTGCCACAATTTGAAGTAAATCGATCAAGGATTTTTAGAGTTTTTTTGCCAATGTTTCCCCTTTATCTACTATATATACATTTCTGCACCACATATATTAAAAAAATATACAGCCATTGTCCATCAGAATATATATTAATATAATAGAGGGAAACACTCCATGTGGGAAAAATATATCTAAAAACAAAGATGATGTGACTTACCAAACAAAAGTGCTGGCAGGTCGATAGACACACAAACATACACACAAAATTCAAGCTTTCGCAACAAACTGTTGCCTCGTCAGGAAAGAGGGAAGGAGAGGGAAAGACGAAAGGATGTGGGTTTTAAGGGAGAGGGTAAGGAGTCATTCCAATCCCGTGAGCGGAAAGACTTACCTTAGGGGGAAAAAAGGACGGGTATATACACTCGCGCGCGCGCGCCCACACACACACACACACACACACACACACACATATATATATATATATATATATATATATATATATATATATATATATATATATATATAACAGAGGGAAACATTCCACGTGGAAAAAATATATCTAAAATGTCTGCTAATATGTCTGCTTGTGTCTGTATGTGTGGATGGATATGTGTGTGTGTGTGTGCGAGTGTATACCTGTCCTTTTTTCCCCCTAAGGTAAGTCTTTCCGCTCCCGGGATTGGAATGACTCCTTACCCTCTCCCTTAAAACCCACATCCTTTCGTCTTTCCCTCTCCTTCCCTCTTTCCTGATGAGGCAACAGTTTGTTGCGAAAGCTTGAATTTTGTGTGTATATTTGTGTTTGTTTGTGTGTCTATCGACCTGCCAGCGCTTTTGTTTGGTAAGTCTCATCATCTTTCTTTATATATATATATATATATATATATATATATATATATATATATATATATATATATATACAAGCAGACATTTGTCTTTAAATATGTCTGCTTGTGTCTGTATATGTGTGGATGGATATGTGTGTGTGTGTGTGTGCGCGAGTGTACACCCGTCCTTTTTTCCCCCTAAGGTAAGTCGTTCTGCTCCCGGGATTGGAATGACTCCTTACCCTCTCCCTTAAAACCCACATCCTTTTGTCTTTCCCTCTCCTTCCCTCTTTCCTGATGAGGCAACAGTTTGTTGTGAAAGCTTGAATTTTGTGTGTATGTTTGTGTTTGTTTGTGTGTCTATCGACCTGCCAGCGCTTTCGTTTGGTAAGTCACATCATCTTTGTTTTTAGAATATATATTAAGTAGCATGTAAAAATGCAACAGCAGAACAATCAAACTGATCATAACATTCTTTTTGTTCTGAAAACATGTGACAGCAGAACTGTCAAACCACCTGTCATTTTTATTTCGTTGAGATTTTCATACAAAAACACCATCCATATTACCAACTTTTCCAGTGGATTTTCCAAAAATGTTCTTTGTTACAAACCTTGTCCTGAAAATTATTAACACAAAAAAAAAAAAAAACGGCCAAATTGGTTGAGCCCTTCTCAAGTGATAATCTTTTATACCTGTGGCAACTGATTTTTATTTATATAGATTTATTTAAGTTTGTGACACAGTTGCATAGTTTTGTATGTTCATGTTCATTGTCAAACCATTGCCTCCATCTCTAATGTTTGACTGTAACATAGTTCCAAAGGAACATTCAAAAGACATATTCATACACCAGATCAACATACCAAATATCATTAGAAGTCAACAGGTGCCTTTAGTTGTTTACTGTGTATTAATGTGCACACATTGCAGTTGTGAATATGGAAATATCCCATTCTACATAGAGAAAATCGTCTTCCTCCCCCTCCTGAACCTTCTCTTTGTAGAAAAAAATCTGGGTACAGAGGGGTATCTTCTGTTCATCTACCACAGATTAATATTAATAATATGCACATTCCATTCATCTTTTTCTATTGTGCAACAATAACACTTTCTGTAAAACCAGCTGCCGAAGTTTTATTTGTGGAAATAAAACCCCTGTTGACAGCTGCAGTTCAGTATATGACTGCATTGCAGTCTGAGAAACTGTCTGTTGGTTTGTGTTTTGGGTTCTTTGGCTGATGTTTGTTGATTATTTTTCTGATGTTTCACCAGCTTGAATGGCTGGCATTGTCAAAGCTTCACCCTCCATTGCTGGTGGAGTGTGAAGCTTCGGCAATGCCAGCCAATCATGCTGGCAAAACGTTAGAAAACTCACCAACAAAATGTCAGCTGAAGAACCTGAGGCAGAGGCCAACAAGCAGTTTGTCAACAAGTGGCCACGGTAGCCTCAACAATTTCATTACAGTCTGTTTAAGGAGTCTGACACTGCAGCATTTTTCAAGTGTTGTAAGTTGAAGGAATTTTCAGTTATTTTGTGCTCTGACTTGCATGCAGTAATAGAATCAGGAAATTTATTCTATGTCCTTTATCCATATTCCCCTCCAACATAACGTACTGTCACCAACAATCGTTTTCTAGTCATAATACTATACAGAGCCCCTGCACAGTGACGAAGAGATTTTTAACATGACCTGTATCATCCTTCTGTTTATGAAAGAGGTAATACTCATTGAGTAACTGATCAGCGTTACTGGTAATTGAAGATCCTGTAGTAGTGGGACTGGGCATATTTTCTCTCAGTACTCAATTGTTGTCTCTGAGTTTGTGATGTACTTATGTTTTTTCCTCAGTCAGAAACCACTTCTTTGCAGTTCTACTCATATTAGGGAATTTGTAGTACACAACTTCATACTGAAGTAGTTTTTAAACGTCTGTCAGCATTGGAGGCATCTGAAGTCCACTTTTTGTAGTTCCAAATTGCCACTTCAGTTGCATAGGTGTTACTGTTTGATACGCCTACAGCATATGGGAAAATGTGAGGCCCAACTGTGATACATCCTCCAAGCAATTAAAAAAAAAAAATCATCAGCATTCACCTTAAGAATTATTTGCCGAGACTGCTGTATCTAAATCGGAATATCTTGAATATTTTCATTCTCTAATATGTTATACCATAAATTTGTGTGTCAGCATTATGCAACTGTTGCTGGAAAATTAGTGAAGGAAAAATTTGGCAATCCACCTAATGCAACACTGAAACAACTTCCATCTATTGAAAAACACAATATATCCATGTTTCTCAGTCCAATAGCCCCAACAGAACTCCTAAATACCATTGATTCACTGAAGAGTAATTATTCAACTGGTATTGATGATATCCCAGATTATATTATAAAAATAACAGCAAGACACATACTCTCTCTTTTATTAGACATATGCAATTCATTCCTATCGTGTGGTGTCTTCCCACAGCAACTGCAAATGGCAAAAGTAAGGGAGACCAAGAGATGAATGCACTAAACAGCTTCAGAAGGATGTAGGTTGCAGTAGGTACTGGGAGATGAAGAAGCTTGCACAGGATAGGGTAGAATGGAGAGCTGCATCAAACCAGTCTCTGGACTGAAGACAACAACAACAACAACAACAACAACACGTGTGTTTTGTTCTAAACAATTCCTTACTGTTGTGGCGTAACAAGCTAGTCACGCCACACTGAGGAGGAAGCCGAAAGGCACGCGTACACACACGCCGACTGGCGTCAAGTCTGGAACAGGTTACGTATTGAATACTATAAAGAAAATACGTATCTTTGGAATATACTTAACTTTTAATGCTTCCTTTGGTACATCTCTCTTGATGAGACATCTGGAGATTGTGGCTATACAAGTGACTCTTTATATACAAGCTATTTAAGGCTAATGGCGACTTGCTAAGTCGTAGCCATTAACTTAGCTGAAGGCTATTCTAACTGTCTCTTGGCAAATGAGAGAAATGGCTTCGTCCGTATAGTCGCTAGCAACGTCGCCGTACAACTGGGGCGAGTTCTCGTACGTCTCTCGAGACCTGCCGTGTGGTGGCGCTCGGTCTGCGATCACACAGTGGC
The DNA here is from genome assembly GCF_023898315.1 of Schistocerca nitens. Lineage (NCBI taxonomy): Eukaryota > Metazoa > Arthropoda > Insecta > Orthoptera > Acrididae > Schistocerca > Schistocerca nitens. The sequence goes on from NC_064621.1 coordinate 362,164,997, forward strand.
GACACGCGGGTCCGACATGTACTAATGGACCGCGGCCGATTTAAGCTACCACCTAGCAAGTGTGGTGTCTGGCAGTGACACCACACTTACTATGAAAGAAATGGTTTACACTATAGCCATAACACCAGACAAAAGCATGACATCTGCTGTGAACTTGCGTCTCTGTCACTAGCCCAAAAGGGGATAAAGTATGCTATTACTACAATTGTCAATTCCCTACTGACCAATATTAAATGCATGAGAGACAGTACATTTTCATTTTAACATAACTTAAGGAAATATCTCCTAGATGCGTCTCTCTATTCTTTATAATAATTCTTCCTTTTTATATATTTAAGTTTATGGGTCAGTGTTCCTAATAGTGGAGTTTTTTTTTTTTTTTTTTTTTTTTTGGGGGGGGGGGGGGGAGCAGATGTTAGATGTACATACATTTTGTGATTAAAGGTATTGGCATTGGTGAATTGATGACTAATAGAGTAATGTTCTCTATAAGGTATGTTTCAGTTGCTGTTCTGATGGGAATATTGCTGTCTGGGATCTGCACAATCAGACATTAGTACGCCAATTTCAAGGTCATACTGACGGTGCTTCATGCATTGATATTTCTGCGGATGGCACAAAACTGTGGACAGGTGGCCTTGACAACACAGTACGCTCTTGGGACCTCAGGGAAGGACGACAGCTGCAACAGCATGACTTCTCATCGCAGATCTTCTCTCTTGGTTACTGCCCAACAGGGGAGTGGCTTGCTGTCGGCATGGAGAACTCAAATGTTGAGGTATTGTGGTATTCGGGTGGTGGAAGAAGTGGAATAGTATGTAATAAGTAGTGTTGTGAATAGAATATTATTAGAGATGTTAGACTAACTATGTAAGAAACTACATCAAAAGAGGCTCTATTTTTACAATAAAATTAGCTACAAAAGCATCACATTGGTGAAATATAACTTATGAATTACTGGAATGACAATTTGAATCATTAATATCTTGGGTAAGAAATGTTCATTTTTTGTGTTTTACTTTCAAAAGTATCACAAGCAACTAGAACTGTACATATGGAGATGATGAGTACGCCATTGCACATTACCAGTGCAATTGGATTACCATTGCATTTGGATTGAGACCATCTTGCTAGACTGCTGTCTCTTGCACAGCAAGTTTTACTGTCTATAGACACACTGTTGTCAAGTGTGCAGGTGAGGTGATGTACAGGTTATACTGCTTGCAGACAAGTTACTAATGCCTCACATGTGGTGGTCATCTCTTCTTTTATGCTGTGAAAGCACTTGTGTTCCAGACTTCTGGAAATTACTGTAGATTCTCTCCTATATTGCAACATAAGGCAAAGCTTGGGAGCAGTAGTATACTATTGTTGGTGTTGATGGATGACATTCTACACATTGAAAAAATATGTGAACCATTTGTTTTTGTGGGGAAACTTCATACTGCAGATACTTGATCAGACTTTATCTATTGATAGGTACTTCTCATTTAGAGATAAACAGTGAAAATATACTTCTTCAATTTAATGATAATACTGTAGTAGTCATGAAACACTGAAATTGTGTGGAGGAGCTGCAGTTTTCCATGAAAAAAGCAAATGGTAAGGAAATGGTTCAAATGTGCAAAGCAAAGGAAATATCTCACAGCAACTCATTAAGAATACACTGGATGTTGGAGCAGCAATTCTGGAGTGTATGATTTAACATTGCCAGTAATAGCAGTGCCCTGATTCTGATATTGATAATCTTCATGGCTGGTTTCCTCCCTTCCCCCTCCCCTCCTCTCCCTCTCCACCTTCCTCTGCTGTTTCTAGTCTTCATCTGTGAAGAGTATGGCAGAGGGTACTTCCCATTGTACCATCTCATAGTGTTTCCTGTCATTCCATTCACAAATGGAGTGTGGATAGATTGACTGCTTAAATGCCCATGTGTACACTGCAATTGGTCTAACTTTTCTCAATAGTACACTGGAGGTATGAATTAAAAAATGCCTTCAGATACAACTTTTCATGTTTTATTAAATACAAGATGCATTTTGGACCCTGTGGGTCCATCATCAGATGTAATGTGCCTTAATACACGTTTTATTTCTTATCTTGAATGAGGTGAAATAAAACATGTATTAAGACAAATTACACCTGATGATGGACCCACAGTGTCCAAAATGCGTCGGGTATTTACTAAAACATGAAAAGATGTGACTGAAGGCATTTTTAAATCCATACCTCCAGTGTACTGAATACAGTCACGTTTGAAGCTGCAAAATGTGGATAAAATTAAATTTCTCAATAGTGCCTATGTGAATAATACTTCAGTGGCTGTAGTACAGTCCTAGATTCCTCTCTTAGTATTAGTTCTTAAAACTTTGTAAGTAATCTTTCTTAGGATAATTGACTTCTGCAATAAACATTTTCATCTCAGCCATGGCACTTTTTGATGAGTCAGACAAACCTGTAACCATTTGTGCTGCCCTTCTTTGCATACATTCAGTATCTCCTGTTAGCCCAGTCTTATTTGGTATAGGTCTCAGATACTTGATTAATATTGTAGGGTGGGTTGCACAAATGCTTTACAATCAACCTCTTTTGTTAATTGAGTGGATTTTCATAGTATCTTAAGAAAAAAGTGAAATTTGCCACTTGTCTTATGTCTGGTTCAATCAGCTAGTTGTGGCTGCAACATTTTTGTGCTTTTGAAGAACTGTTTAACATTTTGGAACATTTAAAACAACCTGCCAATATTTGCACCACTAATCTTATCTAGATCTGAGTGGGTGTTTGTGCAACTTTCTTCTGTTCATTATAAGTAACAACATTACTGCAAGATGTGCAAGGTTAGAATTAATGTTGTCTACCAGGTCATTAATACGTAATTTGAACAGCAAGGGTCCCAACGCATTTCTCTAGGGCAGATTTAGTCACTGCTGCATCTCTTGATGACTGTCCTTGCAAGATAACTTGCTGTGTCTTCTGTACCATGAAACTGTCAGTCCAGTCACAAATTTCCTTCGATACCCCATGTAATCATACTTTCTCTATAAGCACTGGTGTGGTACTGGACTTCATGCATTCAAGAGGTCAAAAAATGCTGCATCCAGTTTATTGATTTGATCCTTGACTTTCCAGTTGTCATGTGAGAAATGTGTGACATGTGTTTCATGTGGCAGATGTTTTAAGAATTCAGTTTGGTTGGTGTGGAGGAGATCATTCTGTGTAAGATACCTCCTTATGTTTGAGTTCAGAATCTGTTCCAAAATTGTATAACACATAGATGTCAATAAAATCAGAAGATAGCTGCGTGGATCACTTTTGCTACACTTCTTGTAGGTGGGTGTGACTTCTGCTTTCTTCCAGCTGTTGGGCATAGTTCTTTTTTGAGGGATATATACTGTACTTACGGCTAAGAGAGGGGCTATCTTAGCTGCAAATTCTGTATAACAGGATCAGCCACGGTGTACTAGACTGCACGCCAGCACGATGTGCTGGCAAAGGATGAGCCTGTGTCAGCTTTGCTCAGTACATCTTGGAAGTATGACATTCTTCTGGTATAGTGTCAGTGCTGTTTACCCTCTGCTATTTGTTCATAGTGTAAAAGAAGTTCACAGGTCCAGTTGCTGTTTGCGCAGAAAGAGGCAGTCTAGTTATCTAACGCAGAAGCCTTTAAAAATGAACGGTAGTGATCTAACACAGAAGCCTTTAAAAATGAATGGAAATGTCTGAAGAAAAGGCTAAGAAGTCTCAGTATCTATTATGCTATATACAGTCGCATAATCGACAGGTATCGCAAATTTGCTATGAGATATCATTACACCAAGCAGAAAGAATTTAAAGATTTAGTTGACGATCAAAGAGTAAAAAAATTACAGTGATCAGCAGATTGGATTAATGAATTGTTCTGTATATCAAGAAGCACTTTGTGCTAAATTTGCAGGCATGGAACACATGATGAAATGAGTGGTACGAATAGTAAATTTTCTGAAGTCACACACATCATTTCACTGTGAGCTGCAATAGTTTTCGAGTGCAGAGATATTATAAGTTACTGCAAAGTACATTGGTTACATCAAGGAGCATGCCTGGCACGATTTTTTGATTTAAAACCTGCTGTTGTCGAATTTATGGAGGAAAATCGAGAGTAGGAATGGGATTCCAGACCTTGCTTTTTAAGTGAATTTGACTGCAATCTGACCACACTAAGACACTGCTGTGTGAGAAACATATCACTTCTGATTGGATGGGGCTGCATTTAAAAAGAAAATCACATTGTGTAAGGGACAAATCCTGGCCAAAAAAAATGGTTTCCCTAAGTTCACTGGTATTGAAGAAAATTCAAGGTTTGAAAATTTCATTGTGGCCATGAAGGAATGTCAGGGATAGTTTTCTAAAAATTTTGAAACACTGCCAATCTTACCTCTGTTTTTGAGCTGTTTTCGAGACCATTTGCTATTTCAGTTGAAAGCACCTCTATGCATGTGCAGTTGGAACTGAGTGATCTGCAGTATACTTCCTGTTTAAAAAAATGGTTCAAATGGCTCTGAGCACTATGGGACTCAACTGCTATGGTCATCAGTCCCCTAGAACTTAGAACTACTTAAACCTAACTAACCTAAGGACATCACACACATCCATGCCCGAGGCAGGATTCGAACCTGCGACCGTAGCGGTCGTGCGGTTCCAGACTGTAGCACCTAGAACCACTCGGCCACTTCGGCCGGCCCTGTTTAAAAGAAAATTCTTTTACATTGAAAGTGTCCATGAGGTCTACATTGTTTTCCTCTGAAAGAGTTTCCACAGTGAGGTTTCAAATGTGATAAAATATTTGAATCAACATGTGTGTGTGTGAAAACAAACAATGGAAAATTCATAATGGAATAACAACAATATTATGAAAAAGATAGACTGCTATTTACCACATAGAAGAGATGATGAGCTGCAGACAGGCACCAAAAATCCGCACAAGCATAACTCACACGTGTGTGTGTTTTCTACTTTAGAAGAAGGCCTTTTGATGAGTAGCAATACATTCTTTTCATAATATTGTTATATGTGCGAGAACAGCTTTTTTCCATCATTAACCTAAATAAGCCATAATTACATGGTAATGTGAGTATGAAAATCTGTGAAATTATGTGTCTCTGTCCATGTTCCAAAAGTTTGTACCAGATAAAAATTATGTTATGCCTTCAGTACACGAAAAATAATTAAATAATACTGCAAAATTGTTTTCTTAATGATCCGTGTTGTTAAGAAATATAAAATATGAAACTAAGTCCTATGCACTGTGATTACATTGTCATTTAAATGCAATGCATTCACAGTTTCTCCCTCCTCGTGTTAGGCGTGGTGATGGGGGAGTGTGCAGCTGCTAGGTGAGAGCGCTATGGTATGCAAGACATAGCCCTGCTCATGTGCTGAATTGTTGGCCATCTCTGCTGTATAGAATTTGATAGAGACAGAGCCCTGCTCATGTGCTGAATTGTTGGCCGGTGTTGCTGTATAGAATCTGATAGTGTTTTATGGAGCCCTGAAGTCATGTTCAATTTTAATGATTTTTGGCTGTTCCTCAGCACCATTGACATTAATATATGTGTCACTCATATTTGCAATTGTGAAGGAATTAAACTGGAACAGTACTCCTGTATCTTCCTTTGTAAATATACATTTTAAAATGGGACTCAGCATTCTGCTTTTGTTTTGCCACCCTCAGTTTCAGTTCCTGTGTCATCCATGAGCATCTGGATAGTGCTGGTGCCAGTGATAGTATGTACATATAATCTGAAATTCTTTTTGTTTTGTGAGAGGTATTTTTGATACGATTCTGTTAAAGTAGTAATTGAAAGTGTCGCAATTGCCCTTTTGACAGTGAAACACATTTCATTTAGCATCTCTCTCTAAATCCCTAAGTTTTGTTTTCCACCTATTGTGCAGTACTATGTGTTTCTTTAAAGAGACTGTACACAATGGGGGTCCCTCTCATCAGAAACAGTTCTACTAGGTACACAGCCTACCTATTTAGTGCTTGGTTAACTATTCTTCTAAACTTAAGCAACAGTTTCCCTACATGCTCCTATACAGAATGAAATGGCTTTTAGTTCCTTCTTGAGGTATGGAATTGCTACTTCTTTATCTAGTTTTCTGAATATGCAAATCTTTCTCATTGTTTTAGTAGTCCTTTGTACTTCCTTAATCATCACTGCTACAGCTGCTTCATGGTCAGTGATACAGGAGTCATTATACGTATGGAAAGTGGACAGGTCTATATGTTACAAGGATATCTACTATATTTTCTTCACGAATGAGTATCCAAGCTATCTTTTCGAAGTATTTAAGAGATGTCTTGTCATGCCCACACGCTTGACATATGTGCAATCAAGACGACCATCACTATCAACTGGCACAATGAAGAATGATTATCCATTACTGCTTGACCTCAATTGCCACATTAATTATACAATTATAAATAATCTTTTTGTGGATTTCCAGTGAAGAAATTGCCAGTGATGTATTGCATGAACAAACTGTCGCTAAAGATGGTCTTTCTGTCATCTGCAAGTGTGAAGTGGTGTCAACCACAATCCTATTATTCTTCTAACTTTATTGTGCTGTGCAGGTGTACTTGAATGTCCCAACAACAGAGCTACTGAGCATCTGCAATTTACCATCATATATGATTTCTCCCTCTTTAGAGCCTCCAAGATTCTTGCTTTTCCTTGACTGACTTATTTTGTTGTTATCTCTGCTTTGTTTTGCAGTCTTTTAGAAAATAATGTATTTATTTTCTAGTCTCAGTAACTTTACAGCGTGAGTCAAAAAGGACTTTACAGCTTTGGAATTATGTAGAAATCTATTGAGATAACTTAGAGGGTCAGTAGATGTATGGAAAGTTCTGGTTGAGAATAACATTATTTAGGAATAAAGAGAGGATTCACTGAAAGGCAGAAGCGCTAAACCATCGACAGATACATGAACAAAAGATACAGAAATTTGCTTTGCTAGCTTCCAGAATGAAATTCCTTTCTCAAGCTGTAGGACACACACACACACACACACACACACACACACACACACACACACACACGTGTGCGCACACACACACACACACTCTCTCATTCACTCACATGCACATGCCTGTCTCACTAATTGTGATCATTCGACTAGCAGCTCTTTCCTGGCCCATGGTTAGTGCACTGGGGTGAGGTGAGGATGCAGGGTGGGGTTGTGTGTGGGATGGAAAAAGGCAGAGGCAGGGAGAGGGTTGGAGGGAAGCATCTAGTGCAGGTTTATCCAAACTGCGCCCCTGGGGCGCTAGCGCCTGCGACCGCCCGTGGCCAGCGCCCCGGGCGAATTCATATGTTGCTGCAGAGGCCGAGCCGTGTCCCTTAGCTGGCCGCGCGTGCCGCCCGACCGCCCGCTGTGCCTCTCGACCTTATACCATTATAAGACACAACCATGGGTTTGGATATTTTTCTAGCCGTGGAAAACGTGTTAGAGTCAATGGGTTTAAAATGGGAACGCCTGATCAGTGTAACAACGGATGGAGCCCCTGTTCTACGAGAGATACGCACTGGATTCCTGGGTTACGTCAGGTCAAAAATGGCTTAAGTCGGCTGTTCCTTATTCGCGGTAGTCCATTGTCTGATATACCAGGAAGCACTTTGTGTGAAGATTGTCTACATAAAAAATGTTATGGACACAGTTCTTTGAATGGTTAACTATCTTCGATCGCATGGACTCGCACATCTCCAATTTAAAGAATTTCTGGCTGATATCGGACAAGGTGCTTCATTGGTTTTTCTCCTGAAGGGGTGAAATAAATATCTTTTTGAAATGAAAGGACGTCCAGAAGAATTACTTTGTGATCCTAAGTGGGTGGCGAATTTGGCTTTTTTGAGTGACCTTACTGGTCATTTAAATACTTTGAACATTTCACTCCCAAGGCGAAAATCACTCTGTTGCTGCTTTAGTGCAGATGATTCAAGCATTTAAAAAAACTTATTTTGTGGGGAAAACAGTTGCGCGAGAAGAATTGTGGACACTTTCCTGCACTAGACAGTGTTAAAGAAGATGTGGATTTTTCAGATTATGTTCAAATCATTTGCGAATTACAAGAACAGTTTGAAAACAGATTTTTGGAGATAAGTGAGCTTCAACCGGCCTTATTTGTTCGCCCGTTTTCCCTTCGGGCAGAGGACGTCTCACTAGTGCTTCAACTAGAGCTGATTGACCTGCAGTGCGATGTCCGCCTGAAGAACCGCTTTCTTGTGTGTAAAACTTTGGATGACTTTCACAGATGTCTTCCACGAGAGAAATATCCTCTTTTGCAAAAGCACGCGGCCAAATTTCTCTCAATGTTTGGTTCTACGTATATTTGTGAGCACTTTCTCTCTCTTTTAAAGCTTGCTAAAACTAAGAACCGTTCATTACTTGGTGATAAAAATTTGATTAATTCTTTGAGGTTAGCAGTCTCATGGAACACGTACCAAACCTAGACAAAATCATTTCCTCGAAAAAGAAAAACATGTAAAATGTTAATTGTCTTCTGTAACAACGTTGACCGTAAGAATTAAAGAGCTTTATAACCCTAATTCTATTTTTAATAAGGTTTCAAACTTGGTCAGTTAAAATTATTACGTACAAAAAAGCAAACTAAGGATCCGAATTCTAAACTCTGAAAAGGGATACAAAAAGCTGTAGCACGAAGTATAACAAAAAATATGTACCTGTAACTACTAACAGTAAGAATGAGACACTATATCCCTTACATAAAACTATTTCTAAAATAGAATATTTTGTTTACGTTGGATCAGACCGCAGGACAGTCCAGCACAGAGCAGTGCTGTGCGGTCTCACTCGCCCTGAAGCTCTCTCTCTTGCTCCCATGCCAACACTAGCGACACACGGTTGCGGACGGGGCATTGAACTACACTGCCTTGCGCCCGCGGGGCGCGGGCGCGCCCGCCGGGCGCAATTCTTGGATGAGTCTGATCTAGTGGCTTGTGTGGGAGAGAGGGGAGCCATCCATGGGCTATCTATACAGCACATCCTGTAACTTGCTGTCCCCCCAGCCCCCACTCCGTAGAGTGTGTGTGTGTGTGTGTGTGTGTGTGTGTGTGTGTGTGTGTGTGTGTGTCCCATTACCCCCCCCCCCCCCCCCAAAATACTTGACAGCTAGTTTTGTGCTGTAATCTCACGCCCTAATCTGTTAAATCGCATGCTCAGCTGTCTGCCGCCTGCCCCCTCTACCTGCACCCGTAGCTATCCCACAGATGGCTCCCTGCTCTATCACAAGCCACTTCCTCCCACCCCCCTCCCTGCCTCCTGCCTCTCTATATCCCTCACACACCCCACTCTGCACCCCACCTCACCTCAGTACACTCACCAAGGGCCAGGAAAGAGCTGGCAGACAAATGAGCACAATGTAGGGAGACGGGCATGTGATGTGAGTGAGTGAGCGAGTAAATTCCACATGGGAAAAATATATTAAAAAAGGATGCTGTGACTTTACCAAATGGGAAAGCACTGGTAGATAGACACAATAAAAGACGCACAAACACACACACAAATATCAAGCTTTCACAACCCATGGTTGCTTCATCGGGAAAAAGGGAAGGAGAGGGAAAGACGAAAGGATGTGGGTTTTAAGGGAGAGGGTAAGGAGTCATTCCAATCCCTGGTCATTCCCACATAGAAAGCTTCACAGTGTAGGCAGGTCAGTTGGTAAATCACGTGGGTGCTTTCACACGTGGTTCTGCCTTTGATCTTGTACACCTTTCGGGTTACAGGACTGGAGTAGGTGGTGGTGGGAGGGTGCATGGGACAGGTTTTACACCGGGGGCAGTTACAAGGGTAGGAGCTAGAGGGTAGGGAAGGTGGTTTGGGGATTTCATAGGGATGCACCAGGAGGTTCCGAAGGTGGGGAGGGTTTCATGAAGGATGTGTGTGTGTGTGTGTGTGTGTGTGTGTGTGTGTGTGTGTGTGTGTGTGTGTGTCTATTTGTTTGTTTGCTGCATGTTTCTCCTACAGCTCGAGGAAGGAATTTCGTTCCAGAAGCTAGCAAAGCAAAGCTTTATACATTTTGTTTGTGCATCTTTTGATGGTGCAGCGCTTCTGCCTTTCGGTGAGTTAAGAAGTGGAATCCAACATTTTTGAGGCTGGTGCTTCCATCTGAAAAGTAGGAGTACTAGATCTTTGCACTGCTAGGTGGCGAGAGCTGCATATCTGATGAGTCAGTGTGCAGAGTGGCATTCAGCTGGGAGGACGTGTTGCGTGTCCACATTGATTTCCGTAATACTCTGCATTCGGTGTGTGGCGATTTTATGATGGATCCGCGAACAGAACAGCGCGTGTGTATCAAATTCTGTGTGAATCTCAGGAAAAGTGCAAAGGAGGCCGCTCCAAGATTCAACAAGTGTTTGGGGGACAGAACATGAGCCGTGTGTTTGAGTGGCATGCTCATTCCAGGGCTGGCCATACAGATGTCAAAGATGATGCTGACACTGGAAGGCCTGTTAGCCATACAACGCCAGAGATTGTAGCCAAACTTCAACAACTGGTTCGTGTGGATCGACATCGAACCATTCAAGACCTTGCGAATGAAGTGGGTATTGGTTATGGGACATGTCAATGAATGTTGACTGATGAATTGGGGATGCATCGTGTCGCCGCAAAATTTGTGCCAAGGATCTTGACTGCCAATCAGAAGGCACAGCATGTTGAAGTGTGCACGGACCTTCGTCAGACCGCATCTGATGGTCGAACCTTCTTGTCACAGGTTATCACGGGCGACGAGAGCTGGATTTACCGTTATGACCGAGAGACAAAGCAACAATTGCCCCAGTGGAAGAGCCCAGGCTCTCCAAAACTCAAAAAAGTCAGACAGGTGAAGAGTAAAGTGAAGAGCATGATCATTGTTTTCTTTTATACCAAGGGAACTGTGCACAAGGAATTCATCGCACCCAACCAAGCAGTGAATTCCATGTACTACTGTGACGTTTTGCGATGGCTCCGTGAAAACGTGCGGTGACTATGGCCCGAACTTTGGCATCAAGGGAACTGGCTGCTGCATCATGACAATGCGCCCTGTCACACGTCCTTGCTCAGCAGGACCTTTTTGGCAAAAAACAACATGATGGTTGTATTCCACTCACCATACTTGCCAGATTTGGCACCTTGTGACTTCGTGCTATTCCCAAAACTGAAACTCAAGTTGAAAGGCCGTTGGTTCAACACTCTAGAGAGGATTCAAGAAGCATCGCTGGTGGTGATAAGCACCCTCAAAGAACAGGACTTCCTGAAAACGTTTGACCAGTGGCAAGAGCTCTGGGACCAGTGTGTACATGCAGATGGGAACTACTTTGAGGGTGGTGGTGGCCATTAGTTCAAAGGTAAGGTTTTCAACAGATGGCAGCACCAGTCCTGAAAATTTTGGATAGCACCAAAATAATAATTTGTTAGAAATGGTAGATATGTCTTTTGTAGCAAACAACCTCAAGTTTGATTTACATAGTTCATGAATACCCCTGTCTGCCACCAGGAGCTTCAATTCCACAGATTGATGAAGATAACCAAAATGGAATGGTTTATTACCAGCAAGATTGCTGTTATATCAGAATAACACAATAAAATCCAAAATACTTAAATGCTTAATTCACAACAATACTGATTCGCAACAGTGCTTCACAATCCATAACAATTACACAAGTCCAGGGCACCCCAGTTCACATTCGAGATGGTAGAGACAGTATCCTAAGTTCCACAGGGTTTATAGTACGTGTGGTCACTAGTTACAAGTGCAAGCAAAGGCAGGTGCTAGACTCGCTGTACGAAGCTGTTGCAGTGGCCTATATACAGACCTGGTAGTCCGTGAATACGGCATGTGGTGGCACCAGGGGCCGAGTGGAGAGTCGTCTCCATTTCGCAACACTGGCCCTCTAGTGGTCATTTCGAAATGGGCTTTGCAGCCGGTCGGTAAATGTATGTGCCCAGTCCATTTGTGTTATCTTTGTAGCTGTGCAGCTGGCTGTGCTTTCCGTGTGTTGACGTCTGCCATTGTTGGCTGGTGGCTGTGTGATATCAGATACAACACCCCTCCTCCCACAGGAAGCTGTGAAACAGTGGCTGGTGATGTAGGAGACATTCATGTGTTCTTCATCAGATTCATGTGGGAGAGTGGTGCAGTAAGGCCAAAAATGTCCCTGGCGATGGCGGAGACAGCGAGGCTGAAAGAACTGCTGCGGCTGAGGTGGTGGAGGCAGTTGCAGAGGCGTCTCGTCATCTGGCCCCCTGTCCAGGAACGGCATTGTGGTGCGGGAGAAATGTCTTCTGCCAAAGGTTGTGCTCCCAGTGAAGGTGGCTGTTGTCTGGATGGGCTCCGGACATCGGGCATGGCCGAATCGCCCTCAGGGCTAGGAGACAGCCACTGGCCAGTGACCAGAGGTGGTGGGATACCCATGATGCCACCTGCTGGAACCAGCAGGTCCGCAGCAGGTGGAGGAGAAATCCGGCTGATGGGCCTGCGATCCAACTGTCGGTGAGGATCTGGCTGGCAGGCAGTCAATAGTTGCTGCGCTGACTGAGGAAGGAGCTGATTAGCATGCTAGAGCATGACCTGATCCTGGGTCTTGACACGGAAAACCTTGAGGCCCCACTGTTGGAGGATCACACCCAGCAGCCAATTCAGTTGGCAACCGAAACCTCAAGCACAAACAGCCACTCCGGGACAGAAACGTAATGCTGATGGAGGTGGCTCTGACTTGGGCAGTGGGAACAAAAGAGTGAGGAGCATCCTATTTCCGCAGTTGGGTCTTGAAAGTCTGCACCATGCATTCTGCCTTGGCATTGGACTGGGGATGAAGTGGAGATGTAGGAACGTGGTGGATTCCGTGGTACAGGCAGAAGGTGAGAAATTCCTGGCTGTGGAATTGAGGGCTGTTGTCAGTAACCTTCCCTTCATGGAGGCCTTCAATGGCGAAGCACGTTCTAAGGCAGGTACAGTAACGGATGTGGTCATGGAAGGACAATGGACAACATATGGGAAGTGGGAATAAGCATACACTACGATGAGGTAGGTATCATCAAAACACTAGCCAGCGAAATCTAGGTGTAGACATTCCAGCGGGCAACAGCAGGGAGGCCAGAAGAAAAAGTCTGACATGGTGCCACCTGCTGGTGCTGGCAAGCTGGGCAGGCATGGCCCATCTCTTCAATGTCACGGCTCATGCCAGGCCAGTACAAATAATGGCAACCCAAGAACTTGGAGTAGGTGATGCCCCAATGGCCCTCATGAAACAGTTGCAGGACCTTGAAGCACAGTGCGTCTGGAATGATCACCCGCAGTTGTCCATCCTCAGGGAGCAGGAGCACTACTCTGTCTATAGTGGTGAACTGGTGGCCCATGGTAAAGTAGTGCCGACAGGCAGGAGAAGAGAGAGGTGACTGCCTCTCTGGCCTTCCGTGGAGAATGCTACTGCGGACCCACTGGATCAGGATCCTGACCTGTTGCCTTTGCAACTGTGGAACTAGTCAGTGGGAAGAGTCCTCCGCCACTTGGACTGCAAAATTCATCTGAAAACAGAGAAGCTCTTCTTTGTCAAATTCAGGATCGGGGCCCCAGGGAAGGTGTGAGAGGGCGTCTCCACTAGCATGTTCTGAAGTACGCCGAAAGTGAATGTCTTATTGACAATGGGTCAGGAACAGCTCCCAGTGCTGCAAACGATGAGCCGTCTGGTCTGGAATTTTGGAGGCAGGGTGGAACAAAGCAATGAAAGGTTTGTGATCTGTGGAACTTAGTGCCATACAGAAACATGTGAAATTTATTGAGTGCAAAGACAATGGCAAGAGCCTCTTTTTTGATCTGGGAATATTTTTTCTGAGTATCTGAAAATGTTTTAGAGGCATATATTTCATCTGTGAATCGATGCGCCAACACTGCCCCGACACCCGCCTCCGATGCATCTGTGACCAGGATGAGTTGCTGCCGAGGGTCAAAGCAGGAAAGGCACGGGGCTGTAAGCAGTTGTGATTTCAAGGTCTGGGAGGCAGTTTCACAAGACTGAGACCAAGTGAAAGGCATCCCTTTTATACAAAGTAGGGAAAGAGGAGCCGTTACTGTTGCTGCCGCAGGAAGGAACTTCCGGTAGTATGACACTTTACCAAAAAAGGGCTGCAGTTGCGTGAGATTGGTGGGTCTAGGCAACTGGACAGTGGCGTGGATGTGATGGTCTAGTGGCTTGATTCCTTCGCTGGAGGTCTTGTGTCCCAGATGTTCAATTTCCTGCTGGAAAAAGCAGCTGTTGTGGTAGCAGAGGTTACCATTACGGAGAACCTGGAAGATTCTGGAGGTGGTTGTTTATCGTGTGTTGTGTAACAATCACATCATCAAGGTAGTTGACACAGCCTTTGACTGAGTTGACCAATTGTTCAAGAAAGTGCTGGAAAATGGCCGGTGCACTAGCAATGCCATACACAAGGCACTTTAGGCGATACAGGCCATGTGGAGTATTGAGTGTGAGGAACTCCTGAGAGGCATCATCCAAGGGTAACTGCAGGTATGCCTTTGCTAAATCAATCTTAGAGAAATATTTGCCATTGTGGAGTTTTGCCAATATTTCTTCCGTACGAGGTAGTGGGTATGTGCCGATTTCCGATTGGGAGTTGATGGTCACTTTAAAATCAACACACAAATTAAGTTTTCCGGATGGTTTCCTGATGACGATGACAGGTGTGGCCCATGGACTGGAGGATATGGGATCCAGGACACACGCTGCAGTGAGACGATTTAGTTCTTCCTTGACGAGATCGTGGAGAGCAATAGGGACCAGACGGGCACGAAAATAATGAGGACGGGCACCAGGCATCAGGGAAACATGTGCCGGAAAATTGCGTGCTTTACCCAATTTGTCACGGAAGATATCTTGGTATTCATGACAAAGCTCTTGCAGGCCAGCATATGGAACTTCATCAGAAATCACATTGACAGAGTCCTTGATAGAAAATCAAAAGGCACAAAAGCCGTTGAGGCCAGAAAGGATGGTGGTAGTACCGCTGTTGATTATCGTGTATGTGATCATCCGTGTTACGCCACAATAATTTGTTGGAAGATCAACCTGGCCCAGGAGAGGAATGCTGAGTTTGTTGTAGGCAACTAGCCGGTGAGAGGAAGTCCGCAATGGGGGCGCTCCAAGATGTACATAAGTTGCATAATTGATCTAGCTAGCTGCTGCTCCGGTGTCGACCTGTAATTTTAGTGGCCTGTTGTGAATGGAGGCGTCCTGGAACAATTTATTGGAAGTGTCCTGGACCTCAATAGTGGAAATCTGATTAACATCCATTGGAGTGTTAAAAGAGTCTTTCTTGGACCTGGATTTAGCAGAATGACACTCCGATGACACATGATCTTGTAAGGTGCAGAGAGAGCAGTAGGCCCAACGATCTGGGCAGTTGTCCCTGTCATGATGTTTGTAGCAGTCCGGACAAGACGGAAGACAGCGTGGGGTCCACTGGTGAGAAAAGCAGCCGGGCTTCTGCTGAGATCGGGACGGCCATGCAGGACACCTGTCGGGGTTGACGGTGGCAACCTCCACATCGTCAGTGGGCATATAGGGATCATCAGGATTATGGGGCAAGGTGGCATGGACAGCTGCACTCTCCGCCCAAGTCTCCAATTTTTGGCTTACAGTGCATGAGGCTTCAGTCATTTGAGCCAGTTCTAAAACTCTGTCAAACGAGGGATCCTCAAGTTATAGGGTGTCATCCTGGAATTCTCTGTCTAGTGCTCCACGAATAATCATATCATAGATCATTTCCTCAGCATGCGATTCATTATATGTGGCAGTGACAAAATGGCATTTGTGGCTGAGACCTTGTACGAGGGCAGTTCAATAAGTAATGCAACACATTTTTTTTCTCGGCCAATTTTGGTTGAAAAAACCGGAAATTTCTTGTGGAATATTTTCAAACATTCCCGCTTCATCTCGTATAGTTTCATTGACTTCCGACAGGTGGCAGCACTGTACGGAGCTGTTAAAATGGCGTCTGTAACGGATGTGCGTTGCAAACAACGGGCAGTGATAGAGTTTCTTTTGGCGGAAAACCAGGGCATCTCAGATATTCATAGGCGCTTGCAGAATGTCTACGGTGATCTGGCAGTGGACAAAAGCACGGTGAGTCGTTGGGCAAAGCGTGTGTCATCATCGCCACAAGGTCAAGCAAGGCTGTCTGATCTCCCGCGTGCGGGCTGGCCGTGCACAGCTGTGACTCCTGCAATGGCGGAGCGTGCGAACACACTTGTTCGAGATGATCGACAGATCACCATCAAACAACTCAGTGCTCAACTTGACATCTCTGTTGGTAGTGCTGTCACAATTGTTCACCAGTTGGGATATTCAAAGGTTTGTTCCCGCTGGGTCCCTCGTTGTCTAACCGAACACCATAAAGAGCAAAGAAGAACCATCTGTGCGGAATTGCTTGCTCGTCATGTGGCTGAGGGTGACAATTTCTCGTCAAAGATTGTTACAGGCGATGAAACATGGGTTCATCACTTCGAACCTGAAACAAAACGGCAATCAATGGAGTGGCGCCACACCCACTCCCCTACCGAGAAAAAGTTTAAAGCCATACCCTCAGCCGGTAAAGTCATGGTTACAGTCTTCTGGGACGCTGAAGGGGTTATTCTGTTCGATGTCCTTCCCCATGGTCAAACGATCAACTCTGAAGTGTATTGTGCTACTCTTCAGAAATTGAAGAAACGACTTCAGCGTGTTCTTAGGCACAAAAATCTGAACCAACTTCTCCTTCTTCATGACAACGCAAAACCTCACACAAGTCTTCGCACCCGAGAGGAGCTCACAAAACTTCAGTGGACTGTTCTTCCTCATGCACCCTACAGCCCCGATCTCGCACCGTCGGATTTCCATATGTTTGGCCCAATGAAGGACGAAATCCGTGGGAGGCACTATGCGGATGATGAAGAAGTTATTGATGCAGTACGACATTGGCTCCGACATCGACCAGTGGAATGGTACCGTGCAGGTATACAGGCCCTCATTTCAAGGTGGCGTAAGGCCGTAGCATTGAATGGAGATTACGTTGAAAAATAGTGTTGTGTAGCTAAAAGATTGGGGAATAACCTGGTGTATTTCAATGCTGAATAAAACAACCCCTGTTTCAGAAAAAAAATGTGTTGCATTACTTATTGAACTGCTCTCGTAATTCAGCTGCCCACTCGGGATATGATTGTGATGTGTGCTTTTTGCATTGGTACAAAGCCACTTGTGAGGAAATAATGTGTGGGTGGTGCTTGTAAAATTGCATAAACAAGGCACATATCTCCGGAAATGATAATTCCAAAGGAGTAGACAAGGACCCAATTTACACAGGAAATGTAGACCACCGGTTTAGACCAGGAAAAAAAACAGAGATTTCATGAGCTTGATGTCAGTTACCTGGAAGGCCTAGAAGTGTTCCTTCAGACTTGTTTCATATGATTCCCACTCTTCAAGGGCTTCATCAAAAGAAGGGAAAGCCGGAATTTGATGAAATGATTGTTGATGCAGGATGCTGGTGAGAAGAGGCTGTAGACTAGCCATGAGTTGTTGCTGGTTCTCCACCTGTTGCTGCATTAACTGCGTGATTCAGAGATGTTGATTCTTGTTGACTCATCGCCATTTTATTGTGTTATATCAGAATAACACAATAACATCCAAAATACTTAAATGCTTAATTCACAATGATATTGATGCACAATAGCACTTCACAATCCATAACAATTGTACAAGTCCAGTGCACTCCAGTTCAGATCCGAGATAGTAGAGACAGTACCCTAAGTTTCACAGGGTTCCTAGTACGTGTGGTCACTAGTCACAAGTGCGAGCGAAAGCAAGCGTAGGACTCCCTGTACGATCGAAATGGACTATGTGGCCAGTCGGCGAATCGATATGCCCTGTCCGTGTGTGTTATCTTTGCAGCTGTGCGGCTGGCTGCGTTTTGCTCATGTTGACATCCATCGTTGTCGGCCGGTGGCTGAGTGATGGCAGATACCACAATTGTGCACCACCTCATTTTCTCGTGTAAGTTTGAAGCTTCCTCAATAATTGCTTCCCAGGTCTGTGGGCTGGCCACGAAGGGCCAATCGCGTGGCCATCTCACTTCCCAGACTTCACACCATTGAATTTCTTTCTCTGGGGTTTCATTTAAAGACTTTATATATGTTCCTTCAAATAGTTCAATTGGCTCCGAGTACTATGGGACTTAACATCTGAGGTCATCAGTCCCTTAGAACTTAGAACTACTTAAACCTAACTAACCTAAGGACATCACACATCCATGCGTGAGGCAGGATTTGAACCTGCGACCGTAGCAGTCTGCGGTTCCATACTGAAGCTCCTAGAACCGCTCGGCCACCTCGACCGGCTATGTTCCTTCCCTACCAAACAATTTATCTGACCTGAAATCTTCAATCTACACTGCTGACACCCAAGTTATACCTGATTTGCTGCAACAAATTTGAGAAGAAATTGATTACCAGTGAGATGTTTGCTGCATCAAGTGGTAATCACATGGTATCAATGTGACACCACTTGTATGTGAAACTTGAGGTTGTTTGCTACAAAGGGATACGGTACCGATTCGGTAAGCTATCTCAATAAATTCCTATGTCATTCCAAAGTTGTAAAGTACTTTTTGACTCACCCTGTCTATAAAATAGTAAAGTTTGTCTGATGCGCATTTGTTGATAGACACTGTGTTTCAGTTTTACGTTTCTTTTCTTTCCTTAGCTGTCAGTGGCAAAATTTTAATTTTTAAGGATGAAATTTCCAGCCATATTGCTTATTTTTCTGTTCCTCTTTCTAACATAAAATCTCATCAATAATTTAACTAAATTCTCGTACGAAATTACATATGGGTCTTACCTATGTTACAGTATTCAGACTGATGTACTTTGTTTCTTACAGGTGCTGCATGCTGTGAAGCCAGACAAATATCAGCTTCATCTGCATGAATCCTGTGTACTTTCATTGCGTTTTGCTGCCTGTGGAAAGTGGTTTGTCTCTACTGGCAAAGACAATTTGCTCAATGCCTGGAGGACTCCGTATGGTGCATCAATATTCCAGGTATATTAAGCATAATTTTTAAGACCAGTATTGAAATAAATATTAACAATAAATTATGTATAGTTGTTTCATAATACAGCAGTTGGTATGGTAGTTTATGAAAGGCAAAAGTCTAGGTTTATTTCTTGGTCCAGCCCACAGTTTTGACTGCACCTGAAAAAAAAGAAAAAAAAAAAATGCTACCAATAATAGTGATAAGGGCAGTGAGACCTGTTGATAACCACATTAGTTCCTATACAAGTGGATTAAGACTGCTATTGAATGAGGAGAGCATTTTTTTTATATGGTTTGGAGAGGACACTGACTTCAATTAAGTTTTGTTTTTGTTATGGTGATGTAAGTTGCACAGTAAGGTGTTCCTGTTTGAATTTTATCTGCAGATGAGTTTATACTGATGAGCTAAAACTTTACAACCACTGTTCATAGTGGGATTAAAAACCACCTGGCGACATCATGGGCACATGACATGGTAAAGAAAGCATATAAGCAAAGCAGAAATGAATGGAGAATCATTCTAACAATGATACAGTCCACAAACGATAAATCAACTGACATAAGTGACTTTTGCGAATGGCATATTGTTACAGCCTGGGACTGGGGAACAAGCATCTCAGAAATAGTATAGCTGGTCGGCTGTTCGTGTGGTACTGTTTGGAACATTTATGGAAAGTGGTTTAAAGGCAGTGGATCCACGAGCAGCAGATAACGTGTTGGATACATGCATCTCTTAAAAAAACATGGAGATTGGAGCCTTACTCACTGTAAACCAGGATAGATGATGATCTGTGGTAGATCTGATGATAGAGTACAGAGCTGGTACAGGCACAAGTGTTTTGGAGCACACTCCTCACCTCAAGTTATTGAACATGTGGCTCTGCAGCAGGCAACCCATACTTATTCCTGTGTTGGCCCCATAACATCGTCAATTACAATTGCAGTAGGCATGAGACCATGGAGATCGGACTGTGGATCAGAGGAAACATGACAGATGAATCACATTTCTTGTTAGACCAGGTCAAGTGTTGTGCCTGGGTTTGCAGTCATCCAAATGAATGGCTTCTCAAAACATGCATCGTGCCACAGTTGCAGGCCAATGGGGGCCTTAGTATGCTGTGGAGGCCATTCGCCTCAGCTTTCATGGGGCCCATGATACTATTTGGAAGCATTATGAATGCTGTGGACTGTGTGAACCATCAACATACTTTACACTTGATCTCTCTGCCAACAGGGATGCCTCCAAATCCACCTGAACTGAATGTGGTGTAACACATCTGAGACACTGTCGGGTGGCAGTTTGACCCCCCCCCCCCCAACCCCTCGGACTGCAATTTACAGGACCTGTGCTTAGACATTTAGTGCCACATACACCCAGAAACCTACCAGGGACATGTCAAATCCGTGCCATGCTGCTGTAAGGGTTGTGGCTATAAATTAATGGGACTGATGCTGTCACAAATTAAGTGCCCAACCACCAAAGATGAACAATCAATAGCAGTGAAGTGTGGAGCCTTCTCAGCCGAACTCAGCATCTCTATCATCTATAGACAAATCAGTGTAGCCATGGCCTTCATTTGAGTAAGAGCTGTTGTTTTGTTTTGCAGCAAAAATGGTGACCGTAATAATAAAGCAACAAGTTGTTGTGAAGTTTCACATGAAACTTGGAGAAACTGCTGCTGAAACCTATCTTTTATTAAAAGAAGTGTATGCTGAAGGCTGTTTATCACATATGTGAGTTTTTAAGTGGTTGAAGCATCTCCAAAATAGCCGAGAAGACGTTGAAGATAACTCCCTCCCAGGATGCCCATCAACATAAAAAACAAATGAAAATATTGAAAAAGTGGATAGTATGATTCAGTCTGACTGCCGGTTGAGTATTCAGTCGATTGCTGAAACTGTAGAAGCTGACAAGGAATGCATAAGACAAATTTTACCTAACCAATTTAGAAAAGTGTAAGCGCAAAACAGTGTTGAAAATTCTCACTATCAAACAAAAAGAAGCTCGTGAAAATGTTTGTACTGCCACATTGAATACCATTGAAAATGATCCTAATTTCTTGGGAAGAATGATAACATGTGACGAATATTGGTTTTTCACAAATGATCCAGATCCATGCACCAAGAGCGAGTAGCTTGAATGAGCACGTCAAGATTCAAAGCAATTATGATTGTTTTTTTTTTCCTGATATTCATGGAACTGTATATCTTCACTGGATTCTTGAAGGTCAGACTATTAATTGACATTACTACCTTGAGGTTCTTGCTCAACTCTGCGGGGGTGGGGGGAAGGATCCAAGTTGTGAAACAACAAGTCTGTGTCAAGACAGTGTACTGGTTCATACTGCATTGTCTGTTTAGAGATCTCTAATGAAGTACAGCATCCTAGTGTTAGACCATGCACCATGATTTTTATCTTTTCCCCAAGGCCAAAACTACATTAAAAGGGACAAGATTTCAGTCCACTGAAGGGGCATGTATCATCAAGGATCTCACAAAGGAAGACTCCCAGCACTGTTTCCATCAGTGGAAAATTCGTATGGAGCGTTGTAGGGATAGATGAGGGGAATATATTAAGGGTGATAATAACTAAATATGTACAGTTCTGAAGTAAAATATTTACAGCAATAATCCCATTATTTTATAGTCACACCTCATATTGCATTCCAAAGATGGAACAACATGCTCTTAAGCAGGTGGTCATAATTTTTAGCTCAACAGTTGAATTTAAAATTTTTTAAAGTGATTGTATTGTGCGTGTTTAGTTCAAGTAGAAAAATTGGAATACAATCCCTCAAATATTTCTTTGGTTTGAATTGCTTATTACCAGTGGATATTCGTTTGTAATTGGTGAAAGTTGATAATGCATGCATTCCTCTATCATTTTCAACAGTTATCCATCTTAGATTTTTTAAGTGTTCACTTTGTACTTCTTTTTTGTGTTCTAACTTGTGCCAGATGTTAAAAAAAGATCCCATATATACATCTATACCTCACAAACCATCTTCCAATGCATGTTTGAGGGTACATCTGATACAGCATCATTTTCTCCCTTTCTGTTCCATTAATTTTGTGAATGATGTGCTGGATGAACAACTATTGGTAAGCGTCTGTATGAGCTCTAATTCCTCTGACTTTCATGGCATAGTCATTTTGTGATACATATGTGGGAGGAAGTGATATGTTGCTGTACCCTTCTTCGAACATGGACTCTCAAAATTTTAGAATAGAATTCTGCATCATGGACAATGCCCGCTTTTAGTGTTTGCCTCCAGGGTTTGATAAAAGTTTCAGGGATGCTCTCACACATGCTGAACAAACACTCCTATATTTTTGATGTTTTTTATCTGCACTATAAATCCTACGAGGTAGGAGTCTCAGATTGATGGACAGTGCCGTTGAGTTTGTAAAGAAAACAATTTCAGTCGTCAAAATTAAGAAGAATGTCTTTTTGGAAGTTGTCTGTATCAACAATAAAAGATGCTCTTACTGTTGTGAATATTCTTGGAAGCAAATTAAAATTCAATAAATTCTCATCCAGATATGAAATCCTCAGTGACTGGTGTTTTCCCTATGATGTACATACAAATGGATCATTGTGCCCCAATGTCAGCAATATTAGGCCACCTACATATTTGCTGGAAAAATACGTGATGGAAATAATACTAAGTCCTTATTTGGGTAAATGCACTCATCATATCTGCAATTCTGTGGACTTTGTAAAAAGCCTCAGCAACTTCAGGGTGAAAGACTTAGATATTATGGTGAGCTTTGATGTTATTTCATTAATCACCGGGGTACCTGTATGAGAGTCAGTAGAACCTATTGGCCAGAAATTTGACGAGAAGACCACCGACCTTCCCATGTATGTCCTGGCCCCCACGCATTATTTGTTTAATGGAGAATACTATGAGGAGATGGAAGGAGTTGCAACGGACAGCCCACTCTCAGCTGTGGTCACTAATTTGTATATGGAGAACTTCAAGGAGGAAGCCCTGGCATCACCCAAATGAAAACCCGTTTTTTTCCTCTTATGTGGATGACACATTTCATCATCTGGTTCCATGGAAGGGACAAACTCCTTCATTTCCTTACACATTTGAACTCCGTACATCGCAACACCAAATTCACTATGGAGACTGAAGCAGAGGGAAGATTCCAGGACATCATAGTCAACAAAAGAGCTGATGGCACCCTGCACCACAGTCTGTATCAGAAGAAAATGCACACGGACCTGTGTTTGTGTGCAGGCAGCTGCCACCACCCAACACAGAGGAATGGGATACTAAATGCACCAGTACACAGGTCGTGCACCATTTCAGATACAGTGTGTCTGCCTCAGAAGCTGGAACACCTTAGAACTGTATTCTGAGAAAAGGGGTATCCAGAATGACAGATTAGGCACGCTCTCCAGCCCACCACAATAGTACAACCTGTGGAGGCAGAAGAAGCCACAGAGAAAGAGGCAGCCACTACCTTTATACTGTATACTGATCGGGAAAAATTGGATGCATATTTTGCCAAGTGTAGACTGTCTTTTGCCCGCCCAATAAAACATGAGCATTATTGGAAAGCATCAAACATCATGTTGGTTAGCAGAAGGCCGGCGTATATGAGATTCCATGTCAGTGCATATATTGGACACACAGTGCGCACCATCAAAGATTGCTGCTGAGACCACCAGAGGCACACCGATTGATGTATCCCACCAAATCAGCAGTTACAGACCATTGTTTGTCCAAGAATCACATGATGAAGTACAAATGTACCAGGATCTTGGCACCAACTTCCAGCTACTGGGGCAGCGTTGTTAGAAAGGTCATAGAACTTTGCACCAGGGACAATCTCATCAACAGAGATTGCAGCTATAATCTTAGCAAGGCTGGGGAACCAGCACTGAGTTTAATAAAGAAGACTCTCAGCAGACAAAATGATCAAGAGATGATGGCGGACAGTGAAGTATCTCTGTGACTGCTGATGCTCAACAGCAGGCAGGGACTGTGAAGGGAGTGGCTCAGGGGGCAGGCGATATTAGTGGCCGCACGTCCTCAGGAACTTAGTTTGTCAGCGCACCCAACGATGGCAACATATCTGATCATTGAATTATTGTGCCTGTTGGACATTGTGAACTGGTGGTACACCCATGAACTGTTCAAGCTACATACAAATAGTTTAAAAATACCAATTTTCTCATCAGAATATTCCATAATTGTGGCAGATTTGTTCATGCTGTTTGCAAGACACGTGATAGCTTGAGTGCAAATGAAGTGTGAACCATTACATACAGCACACATTTAAATTGTTTGGTTACAAATCATATCCAGTGTCTCATTTGGATGGTCTTGTACAGGTGATTCAAACCAACATATTATTCCATGGAACAACATATCCTTTGGGAAAAGTCTGAAGTTAAGTTCTTCCAGCAACATTGCCAACCTGAATACCAGTAACCTCCTCCTAGCATTATCCCATGGCCATAGAGTTCAGTCTGTAATATCACTGAGTGTATATATCCATCATCTCTCTGATCGTCATTGTGGTCTTCATCAGTCCACATTGAGCTAATATGCAAACTTCATCACTGTTCCTTATGCTGCTCTGTGACCTGTTTTCTCAGTGATTGGTTTCATGTTTGCCCACAATCTGATAGTGGTGTTACTTACGCAGTCAGACAGTCACATGTTATTAGATGACTCTGATGGATTGCTCAGTGAGTTTTGTTATTGACCAACACATTGTAGCAGATACAGTGCAAG
This sequence comes from Schistocerca nitens, assembly GCF_023898315.1. Classification (NCBI taxonomy): domain Eukaryota; kingdom Metazoa; phylum Arthropoda; class Insecta; order Orthoptera; family Acrididae; genus Schistocerca; species Schistocerca nitens. The sequence continues at coordinate 362,189,856 of NC_064621.1, forward strand.
TTCTAGCACAAGTTTTAAGTACTTGGGCACTAAGTTGGAGTAGAATTTTGCTGTTGCATAGATATCCTGTTACTTTTATGCCATTGCATTGATGCTGCATTGATCCTGGTTCAAGTATCATCATTTGTGATACCATCACTTTGCATATAGGATCTGAAGTAGTGAAACCTTCTCTAGTATGTTGCCTCTTAATGTAATGAAACCAGGGACTTAAATGATTATTAAGTATTTGGTCCAATGGAAGACTGTTCCTCAGCTAGAAAATGTAAAGGAAGCCCCAGCAGTAAATTACATGGAAAGCCCAGTCAGACCTCTCTCTGCATGAAAGCCACCATTGCTTGGAATAAAAGTATACAGTTTGGAAAACTTAAATGTACTACGTAAAGGCCATATCTGATGCCGTATAGTTGCCCAGACTTTAAGCCACAAAAAAAAGTTCTCAAAGCAGTTTTTACAATTTGCAAACTGTATCGTAACTGTAGTGTAAACACAGGTTGCTAAATAACCAAGTAAGAAGCTTCTATTTATTCCATTTTGTTTGTCATTGGTGGACCTAATTAACTGGGAGCATCCTCAGGCCTCTCTTGAAAATTCAGCTTTCAAGGGGCATGTAAAAATAATTTATCATTCCGAACATCTACTACATTCAAAATCCTGTAAATACATAGATGTTGCACACAATAGAGAGAAATTCATTAACTCAAAAAGTTCAATAAATTCAATCATGAAAGACAGCCTTAAAGAATGTGGAACGAGTCAAATTATAGATTAACAGGCAGAAGCAACAAGTGCTGCTACTTCTGTGTAAGAATAATGAAATGCTGAAATTGTTTATTGGCAGGATGGCATATCCACAATTATACATACCCTTAATATCCCATTCATACAGCAAGGGGCACATGTATTGTGAGATTGGGCTAGACATAGTTTGCACATGTTAAAATGGGTAGCTGTAGCAACTGGTTGCCAGCATTGTATTCTAACTGGTATTGCCAAGAAGCACATTGCAGTCACAATAATCAAAGGTTGTGACAGTGAACTTCACTGACAGAGTACGAATATTTAAGCACCTGAAACTAGCAGAAACTGAAAATATTGTATTAATCCATTTTGCTCAAATTCTCTACCTAGATCTTAAGAGTTGAATCTTTTGCAACCTAACTCATCAGACTGCTATGCATGTTAAGATACTTTATAGTTGCTTATTTTAGAAAATGAAATCCTAACATGACAATAAAGACAAAACTACCACTGACTAACTGCATAGAATGCTTGTTGTTCATTCAAAACACTTCATTCAAAATATCACTGAGATCACATGCACTTGAACAACATTCTGGAAGAATCCCATTGTTTAGATAAATAGTTACTTTAGATAAATAGTTCATACACATATTAGATTTACCCCATATTGTTAACTAAATTATAATTTATCATATATTTTAGTATAATTATATATGCACCACCATGTTAATTTTGTATAATAGAGTTAAAGTAATTAAGATGGTTTAGTCCATAGCAATATTATTTCAATTGTAAGTCAATAATATTAGAATCTTTCACAAGTGTATTCATCATTTCTTTATCCAGTTTAGGTTATTTAATAATGAAATGTTAATGTTAGGTTTCATTTGAAATTGTAAGGTGTAGAACAGTACTTTCATCTTCAGAATTACATGAGAAACATATACAAAGTTAATGACAATATTATGGAAAGGATAGATTGCTACTCACCACATAGTGGAGGTGCTGAGTCGCAGATGGGCACAACAAAAAGAGTGTCAAACAAGTAAGCTTTAGGCCAGAAAGACCTTTTTCCAAAGTAGACACACACACACACACACACACACACACACACACACACACACACACACACACACACACACACATGACCCCTGTCTTGGCTGCCGAGACCAGATTGTGAGCAGCTGTTTATGGGAGAAGAAGAAATCATTGTGGTGGCAGAAAGGAGGAGGCTGGGGCAGAGAGGGGAATGGATAACAGGATTGGGGTGGGTGACAGTAAAGTAAAGTGCTGCTTGTGGGAACATACAGAGCCATGGTTGGGAGCTGCTAGGTGCAGACAGTGAGGGGGAAGGGGGGACAGAAAAGGAGAGAAATAAAAAAGACTGTGTATGCATTGGAACAGGCACTGCAGTGATTATAGCTGTTATGAACTACATTAAATGTATTTGCACTTGCGAATATCGATAACCACCAGCTGTATAATGGAATGATACAGGCACTTCAATGTCATATTTATCCACAGACACAGTGCAAGCAACTTCCAAGTAAATTGTCATCCCTGTATGGGAATATACGTAATGGATGTACGAGTTCAGAGTAGAGACACTTGGTTGACAACATATGGAAGTTTGGGTCTGGCTGTGAATCATGCTCGCGTAGGCAAATGGTAAGGTGGCTGATCGCAGTAAGTGGGAAAGCCAGGTTCGAGTCCCAGTCCGGCACAAGTTTTCATTGTCATCATTCCATTATACAGCTCATTATATGGTTATCCATATCTGCAACTGCAAATACATTTAATGTATGACTTAATGAAGGTTGTGGTCGGGAGGGTTACGAGACGTAGGATATATTGCAGGAAGAGTTCTCACCTGCACAATTCAGAAAAGCTGGTGTTGATAGGAAGCATCCAGATTGCACAGGCTGCGAGGCAGTCATTAGAATGAAGAACTTTGCATTGGGCAATGTACTCAGCAACTGGGTGGTCCAGCTGTTTCTTGGACACAGTTTGTCGGTGGCAATTTATGCGAACAGACAACTTGTTGGCTGTCATACTTACATAGAACACAGCACAGTGATTGCAGCATAGCTTGTGGATCACATAACTGGTTTCACAGGTGCTTGTAGTAGGTGATTGTGGGAGGATGTATGGGACAGTCTTGTTTCTAGGTCTGTTACGTGAAGCAAGGAGTTGGGAGTAGAGGTTGTGTAGGGATGGAGGAGAATATTGTAAGGTAGGCGAATATTGTAAGGTCTGGTGGGCAGTAGAATACCAATGTGGGAGCGGTGGGAAGGATAGTGGGTAGGAAATTCCGCATTACAGGCCACAGTGAGGTAGTTGAAACCCTGGAGGAGGATGTGATTCAATTGCTCCAGTCCTGGGTGGTACTGAGTGATAATGGTAAAACTCCTCTGCAGCTGGATGGTGGGACTTTAGGAGGTGGCAGTTGACCAGAGAGATAACGCACAAGGTTGGGAGCATAATTATGGTCTGTGAAGGCCTCAGTGAGTCCACTCGCATATTTCAAGAGGGACTGTTCGTCACTACAGAAGCTATGGCCACAGGTGGCTAGGGCGCATGGAAGGGACTTTTTGGTATAGCATGTGTAGCAGCTGTTGAAGTGAAGGTATTGCTGGTGGTCAGTAGGTCTGATATGGATTGAGCTACTGATGTAGCAATCTTTGAGTTGGAAGTCGACATCATGGAAGATGGCTTGTTGGATTGAGGAGGCCCAGGTGAAGCAAATGGGGGAGAAGGTGTTGATGTGCTATAGGAATGTGGATGGGGCGTCCTCATCCTCGATCCAAATCACTAACATGTCGTCAGTGACTGAACCAGGTGAGGAGTTTGGGATTATGGGTGGCAAGGAAGGGTTCCTCTAGATGGCCCTTCAGATCGGATAGTGCCTTGCGGATACCCATTGCCATGCTCTGGATTTGTTTGTAGGTGATGTCTTCAAAGGAGAAGTAATTGTGGGTGAGGATAGAGTTGGTCATGGTGACCAGGTAGGAAGTTGTAGGTATGGAATCTGCTGGGCGTTGGGAATGGTAGTGTTCAATTGCAACAAGGCTATGGGCATTAAGGATGTTAGTGTAAAGGGAGGTGGCATTAATAGTGACAAGCAGGGCACCTTTTGTTAAAGGGACAGGAACTGTGGAAAGTTGGTGGAGGAAATGGTTGGTATCTTTTATATAGGATGGTAGGTTGTGGGTAATAGGCTAAAGATGTTGGTCTGTAAGAGTGGAGGTTCTCTCAGTGGGGACACAAAACCAGCCACAATGGAGCATCCTGGCTGGTTGGTTTTATGGACTTAAGGAAGCATGTAGAAGGTAGCAGTGCAGGGGAGTGGTAGGGGTGAGGAGGGATGAATCTGACAGCTGGCGGATCCTTCTGCCAGATAATCCACGTAGTTCGATACAACTGTGATGGAACATTTGTCAGCAGGTCAGGATCAGGATCAGTTTTTAGGTGTTGGATTGTGGTTCTCTCTGCATATGCTAGTGTATCTTGCATGTTGAGGGTTGTGAGAATGATGGTGAGGCAAGTTTAAGGTTAAGAAATTGTGGAAAGTTAACAGGAGGTGATTTGGGGGACAGTGGGGATGGCACAAAGTTGGATGGAGGAGTGAACTGAGTCAGGCAGGGTTTGATATTGGTCTTTGGTTGAGATGTTGGTGAAAAAGTGTTTCCACTGTAGGAGTCAGGAGAAGAAGAGAAGGTCTTTACCAAGTCATGCACAATTGAATTTGGGAGTGGGGCAAAAGGTGAGGCCTTTGGAAAGGACTGATACTTCTGTGATGCTAAGACTTTTGGAAGAAAGCTTCATGACTGTGTTTTGGGACTGTTTAGGTTCTGAACTCTATATGGTGGTGGGAGGGAGTTTTTGAGGGTGGGATAAATGTAGGAAGTTGTTGCAGAGGTGATGGATTGTGGTAGTCCAAGGCAGGAGTAGGAATTAATCAGGGTGGAGAGTTTTTTGAGAGGGCATTGTGCATGTTGCTCTGGTTACTGGAGGGCAGGAGATTCAATGTGCAATATCGATCCAGGAATATGGGAGTGCATAGCAGGAGAATTTTGCAGATGGAGAGAAGGCATTGCAAGGTGGTTTGGGCCTGTTTGATATGGTTTTGCAGGACTATGTTGGTGAGGGTTAAGGATTGGCAGAATCTGTACAGACGGAGGTCATTGTGGAAGGAAGGATGGCAGCCGGAGATTGGTAATTTGAGGGCAAGGCCGTTTACAGGGGATTCCATGGCCCAGGCAACAACACTGGAACAGTGTGTTGGACAGGGTTCTGGCTAGGGATAAGGAGGTGTTTCTGTATTGGTGCAGATGGAAGGAGCAAGGACCCATGGTGGAGGCTAAAAGTGCCTAAAAATACATAAATAACATAAAAATACATGTGAAAAAAATTCACAAAAGTACACCAAAATATGTGGGAAAAATCGTTAAAAGAACGGAATGGATGAAGTATGCAGAAACTAGATGAAACCTGAGGAAGCAGACCAATAGTGAAAGGTGAATATCCACTGAAATTGGAGTGATAACACAATGAAATCAAAGAAAAAATAAATATAGTGTGATGTTGCTTGCAGGTCTGTGGCCAGATATGTCTGAAAAGAGGGACAGCAGATGTGACCAGATAGATGAGGTTAGTTTGTGAGAACTGAAATAAGAGAGGCGAAGGAGTGGGGGGTGAGGAGGGGTTGGTAGCATGAGTTACAAGTTTGTGTGGCACAGAAAGGTACAGAAAATAACACATGAAAATATATGGGAGTGACACAGGAGGAATGACTTATTTGAAGGTCTAGGATTAATGATATCGGCAGTAGAAATGTGGGACACGAGATGCTGTACTGGCAATCAGTGCACTCTTGTAGCCTTGTGTTGTGTGCGGATGAGACAGTTGGTACAGTGTGACTCATAAGTAAGAGCATGCAGTGCAGGAAGGCGATACGTAAAACACAGGAAAGAAGAGAAAGAAGGACAGACACGGTGTATAGTAATGCATTAGAAAATAGTAACAAAGGAAAACAGCTCTGGGTTACAGGATGGAAGAAAATCCGTTAGGCAAAATGAAACAACAGAAAATTCAGAATGGAATAATGACAATATTGTGGAAAGGATAGATTACTACTCACCTTACAGAGGAGACATTGAGTCACAGATAGGCACAACAAAAAGACTGTAAAACAAGTACATCTGCAGAAAGAACCACAAACCACCACCTAAAAACGGATCCCGACCTTATTATCTAACCTGCTGACAAAGGCTCCACCATTGTTGTTTTGAACTGCAAGGATCACCTTGCAGAAGGGCTCTGACAGCTACCACATTTGTCTACCTGCAAACCATGCCACAGTGACTCCATTCCAGAAAACCAGCAGCACCCCAGAGTCTGTCTCTCTCCTCAGACTTACCACTCCCTGCACTTCTACCTTCTAAATGCTTCCTACAGTCCATAAATCCAAAACCCAGGACACACCATACTGGCCAGTTACTGTGCCCCACTGAGAGAATCTCCATTCTCATAGACACCTCCAGCCTATTACCTACAACCTTCCACCCTATATAAAAGATACCAACAGTTTCGTCCACCGACTCTCCACAGTCCTGTTCCTTTACCACATGGTGCCCTTCTCCTCTCCCCTTACATTAACATCCCTAATGCCCCTGGCCTTGCTGACATTAAACACTACCTTTCCAAAGGCTCAATGGATTCCAAACCTACAACCTCCATCCTGGTCACCATGACCAGACATGTCCTCACCCACAATTCCTTCTCCTTTGACAGCATCACCTACAAACAAATTCATGGCATGGCAATGGGTACCCGCATGGCACCATCCTATGCCACCCTTTTCATGGTCCATCTAGAAGAATCCCTTCTAACCACCCAGAATCCCAAACTCATTATCTGGTTCAGATTCATTGACAACATTTGTGTGATCTGGACTGAGGATGATGACACACTATCCACATTCCTCCAGGACCTCAACATATTCTCCTCCGTTTCCGGCACCTGGTCCTCCCCAACCCAACAAGCCACTTTCCTTGATGTTGACCTCCACCTCAAAGCTTGCTACATCAGTACTCCGTCCATATCAAACCTCCAACCACCAGCAATACCTCCACTTCAACAGTTGCTACCCTTTCCATACCAAGAAGACCCTTCCATGCAGCTTAGCCACCTGTGACCGTCACATCTGTAATGAGGAGCAGTCTCTCTTGAAATATACCAAGGGCCTCACTGAGTCCTTCACAGACCATAATTACCCTC